>NC_048316.1:3543112-3843112 GCF_013100865.1 Trachemys scripta elegans | reverse complement strand
AATTACTATCTTACAACTGTTCCATGACCAGTATGAAATGAACTGGTGGTCTCAGACCAACTCCTAAGCACCTCTAGGTCATGACAGACACTATTTGGTGCTCTTGTCTGAGCAGAGAGGTCAGGAGTTAAATAGGTGTGACGTTATGAGTGTAATATAATATTTCAGTGGAAGGTGACGGGACCAGAAAGGCTGGGTACTTTAAGGGAACTGCATGATTTGGACTTCTGAGTAACCAGTGAGGTACTACAGAAGCTGTATTGTGCTGGTTTGGTAAATCTAAGTATTGGAATATCCACCAGCTTTTGGGATTTGTCTGCCCCGTTTTGTTTGCAGTTCACCCTAATTGAGTGACTTCAGCTGGCTCCCACGGACACCACGGTCACAATAGGTAATAGACTTTACTCTGATCTCTAGAGGCTGTTCCTCCAGTTATGGGATGAAGCACATGGCTGAGGGAGTTGGGAAGCTAAAATTGCCACTACCTGGGCTGTACCCAAGGGTTACACACACTGTCCCAAGTCTGTCATATGACTGGCAAACATTAGTTTTGGCTTTGCTAGCTTACGTTGCGTCACTCCTGTGAACAGTACATTATATAGACCAGTCATATTAGGAGCTGGAGATCACAAAGTTAGGTTTTCAATAAGCATTCAGAATGCCTCTCACAAATGGATTATTTATTTTACTCTACACCTAGGAACCCCAGTCATGGATCAGAATCTCATAGTGCTAGACCGCTGTACAAACACAGCACAAACAGGTGCCTCGCCCCAAGAGTTTACAATCTAACTACAAGACAAGAGATAACAGGTGGATAGAGACAGCCTGACGGGGAGTACAAGGAAAGAACGAGACAAGACTGGTCAACATGATTGGCCACCTAACCATTCTTAAGGTTTGTATCGGCATCACTGCAAAGGAGTGTTTTAAGGAGCGATTTGAAGGAGGATCATCAGGTAGCTTTGAAGGTATTTACAGGTAGCTCCTCCCAGGCATGATGGGCAGCATGGGAGAAAGCACAAAGATGCTTGTTTGAACAAATGCCAACATATTGTGCACCACCCTGTATACAGAGTACCACACCATGAGACATTTGTCATTCTAAGCTACTCCAGGTGCGAAAGGCATCCCTGGGCATTACTGAAAAGGGCTGTATGCAGACATTGATTAACTGAGTCTTGCCTTGGACTGATACACGTGTATGTGTACACAAATGCTCACATGGGCATGTGTGTGGTGGGAGCCTGTGTGTATGTGCTTTGTGAGAGGGCATGTGTGTGTGCTATGATCAGCATGTGTTGTGCATGTGTGGCTGTGTGCATTATGAGTTGCATGTACCTTGTGTGTGTGTGTGTGTGAGTGTGAGAGAGAGAGAGAGAGAGAACACAAGGTTCTGTTAAAAACAAACAAACAAAGGTTAGTTCTGCACGAACCTGTCTTTTGAATCTAGATGGCAGCTGAAGAATGAAAAACTTGCAAGCTGATCCCACATAGTACAGTCTTACTAATGAAATAATACAAATATAATTGCTCCTGGAATGCTTAAAAAGCATTAATAATACTTGCAATTCATTTCTGGAAGCCTAGGAATCTGTGCTAATCTCTTCACAGATTTTTTATTTTACAGCAAACAAAACCATTTTTTCCAAATGTTTGTACTGATTGCTTCTGAATAAAGATCACGAAGAAAAAAGACGATCAAAGGCTCATACAAACATTCTATTAATATTAAAAAGAAAATGAGCTTGCATTATTTCATTCTGTATGTCATCGGTCTGTTGTTCATGCACAATGCTAAAAGAAGCCCACAAACTGCACCCACAGGCACCTGAGCCAACACTTACAACCCAAGCAAAACCCTTTTGACTATTCTTCTTTTTGTTCCTGAAAAGGAATACAGCAAGATTTTGACATTAAGGTAATTCCTTAGAGCTTTACGCTGTCCTCTGGTATCCCTCTGATGCCAGTGGAAGCTGTACATCTGAATGTTGGTCCTTATGTGATCGCCGTAACAAACACGGCACATGCTGACAGGATTCTCTTTTCCAAGAGATCTGTTACTACTATGCTGTTATGGTTTTTAAGTCTATCTTGTGGTGCAAGGTACCACTATTTAACTGCAGAATAGGTACAACACAGTCAGCCATAAAGCAAGCTTCCAAGCCCTACCACCCCTACCCCCAAAACATGCCTCAGCACATACGTGGGGGGAACAGTTGGTGAGAGAAGAGTTCAGTCTCCGTGACCCATTAAATCTTTTCATTTATTTACAGGCTTTTCCATGGCACTCCCTGCCATGGCACCTCAGCACCTGGCAAACATGATTTACCCTCACACCGGGGTAGGGCATTATTACTATTCACGTTTTACTAGTGGGGAACTCAGGGACTGAAATGGTGAAGTGACCAATACAAGGTTAAACGGGAAACCAGAAACTAAGCCCCCATCTCCGGAGTACCAGGCCTGATAGCGAACCACAAAACCATGCTTCTTTCTTGGCCTCTCTGCTCACACCGACATTGAGGGTGCCAGTTAATGCAACAGTGATTCATTTGTTTTGGGGTGTAGGTTGGACTTGCATGGCCAGCAGATAGTTCTCAAACCACATTTTATCTAAAGTGGATTAGAACGGGTGGCTGAGAATCCTGACCCCTGCCAAGGTGTCTGCTGCACCCTAACTGGTACTGCCACGAATCCTCTCAGAGTGGCCTTAAAAGGCCAGCATGACACTGGGGGGTTTTAACTCATGCTTTAAGACTACATAATCCCAAAGATTAAACAGCAAGTAAAGAACACAAGCCAAAGGATACTGACATATCACTCACCTATAACCCAGCAGAACTTACCACCACTACACATGACAAGGTAACAGATCCCAGAAAACAGAGCTCCAACCGAATGTGGACTGCAATCTTTAGTGATGAAGTACAAAGCCTCCCAGCCCATGACTGACATCAAATGAAGAACCCTCCCTTTCCCATCCGACCCCCAACCAGGATCCCTCCCACCCTGTCACCAATGAGTGGTGAAGCCTCCTGCCATCTGACACCAGAATCATTGCCTTATCCCCCCAGGAATGACATAAAATCAACATCCTCTTCCTCCTCTATGGGCTAACCAACTGATGGCTCTCCCATTCTGCAAGTGACACTTGACCAACAGCTCTCAAACCCTGTGACTGAAAACACGGTATCAAAAGGTTGGGGAGACATTCTCCCTATATTAAAAATGAGAGTTCCATATTTTGGTTCTTTGCCCTACACGGACTGTCCTAGAGAGCAAAAGCTATGGGAGAACACCCTATATTTGGTGTCTCCAAAGCTTTAGGTCCGCCTGTGACCCGAACTGAAAACAAGAGAGCAGAGAGTGTGGCTAAGAATGGTGTTTCTCTAGCAACCACTAAGGTAAAGAAACTTTACTGGGTCTTTCTTTTTATTAATCTAATGAAATATTTCTAAATTAAGGCACTGCGTTCAAGCCACACCAATTACCCTAAGAAAGTAATAATGTTATCAATTCCTGTGCTATGGAGGATAGAATCTAAATTTTTTAAAAAAATAGAGGGGTAAGCTTAGCTTATTGGATTTTCCGGAGGTCAACTCAAAAAACACAATTAGCTTTCTGGAATGTTTCATAACATGGTGTTCATACGAGTGGAGGAGAATAGCAGCTCCTTTTAGTGGTAGTATTTGGACATAGCAAAATTCCAAATTAAAATTTGTGGTTTAGACTGTAATGAATATCACTCCACGATGAATATGCAACAGAGTGCAATCCAGGAGGAAAATAACAGCCTAATGTGATCACAGCGTACTTTCCAAAGGAAGGTGCACTCTAGTCACTTAAGTTGACTGTTCCAAATGTCAGCAGCTGCCTAACCTTCCATGAACCATTCAGCTCCTGAGAATATTCATTCACTGTAAAACACTGCACACTTGTCATTCATATTCTGAGTTTAAAAGAAACATTCTAACCCAGGAACTTGGACAGTTACTCTATCGAAGAAGAATGATCTTTCAGGGAAATACATTAGTTTTTACGAACAGTCTGAACAAAGTCAGCTAAAATTGCTGATGTGATGTAGCATGCTAAGTTGTTACAGCGCACCTCTGATCTCCATGTACACATCTGGAATGTCTATTAAAGTCCTAACTGTCCAACACAATTGGAAGAAGCTTACATGTATGCAATCAATGGAAGTTAGGAGCCCAAATGCATTTGTGGATTTGGGCCTACATCTTTATCACCTTATGCAATGTACAGATAAACACCTACAACCTTAATTGGAATACTTAACATTTATATAATGCTTTTCACCTGCAAAGTGATTTAAAACATTGATGAATTAATCCTCACAACACCCATCTGAGGGACTTTAATGCCCCATTTTATAGACAAGGAAAATGAGGCACTTAGAGGTTAGTAAGCTTTCATTAGAAGGGTTCAGAATCAGAGCCAGGATTACAAGTGAGGAGGTCTTGACTCCCAGTCCTGTGTTCAGACCATTCAGAGGGATAGACAAGACAGATATGCACAGTACTTATAAGTGATGCAATAAATATTTTACCAGCTAAATGAATTAACAAAACCCTTGAAGACCCAAGTACCTCGATAGTAAATCTCTACTAAGTAAATGTGAAAGGCAGGGAAGCTAGGACTGGTAACAGAACATCTGTTCTTGGCACTGGGATGGTTAGTCTAATAGACATATCACTGCAAGAATTTCTTTTTAATCTGTTTAGTCACACTTCCCAGTGGAAAGCAAAAATGGCTTTCCTTTTCTTTCCTTTCCCTTTCCTGTTTGAATCCATTGCACCTGACCCTTTTCCCTGGACAAGTTAAGGATGAGGTAAAATAAAAGGCTCATTAATCAACCATACCAATGATACCAAATTAAGGCAGCTTGTAAACACAGTGAAACTTTAGATCGAACTGGTGAGTTTCAAAGCCTGAGCAGCATGCAATAGCACGAGATGAAAAGTAGATAAATGCAGGCAGTAGATAAAACAAACAATCTAACCAGAAATGCTAAATCAGAGCAGGCTGGTCTGAGAGCAGCAGAAAAAGACCAGGGGTGAGATTAGTTAGCAAATTTCACATGCAATCCCTGCAGAATGTTCTTGTAATATAAGCAATCATTATTCTGGGATGTAACATTGGAATACTGTGTATTTTGTAAGTCCAGGGAGGTTTCTGTATTCCTCAGCCTCAGGAAGACCTTGGATAGAGTTGTAGGTACAGTTCTGGGAGCCACAAAACAGAAAAAGACCTTGACAAACTGGAGTATCCAAAGAAAAGGTATAAAAATAATTACAAGACTAGAGGATACGACCTGTAAGGAGAGTCTGATGGGAGTGTGCAAGGGAGAAGAGGCAGCCAAGCAGGGAACATGCGAACAATCCAGAAATACCCAAGAGGTACTAACTAACAGGAAGAGAACGAAGGGGCAGACAAGGGAAATTGACGCCTGATATATGGAGTAAGGTCCATCTAGCAATGGAGTAATCCACTGTGGAAGTCAGAGATGCTCCTTGGCTATGTTCACTCAAAGAATACTGGGTGTCACGTTTAAAGGAGTGGAGTAGAGCTGCTCCTGCATTCGTGAGTGTAGCAGGCATGTTGCATACAGGCATGACACAGAGCAACGGGGCCCCGCGGCTCAAACCCTGCAGGGCTGAAGCCAGGAGTGGGAACAGGGCTGAAGCCAGCGTGGCCCAGCCCCCCGTCTAAAGCCGGGAGCAGCGTGGGGCTGAAGCCAACGTGCCCCCCTTCAGCCTGAAGCCAGGAGCCCCAGCGCCACCTCTCCCCACCCCACCCCAAAGCTGGGAACCACGCGGGACTGAAGCCCTGAGCCCTGGGTACCTTGTTTTATGACTCTTGGTCAAAATGTTGCAGGTTATATCGTGATATGCTTTGACAATGCTAGCCCTAGTTGTGTTTGAGACTTTAGACTCTCCAGTTTTTCTGCTGAGATGGAGCTTCTCACTTGAGAATGGATCTAGGAAGCCAGTGCTAGTTAGATTCTGCAGTCACACTTGCAAACCCTGTGCAGTCTCCTTATTGATAACGCTGCTGGTATCAACTGGGTCAGCACTTCGGTCTCGTAGTGTACCAGCTGCAATCAGCTTGATAGATGGATTTATTTGTTATTGAGGTGCAACAGCAATTCCATAATTAAAGCTGCATCCCATTTTTGCCTTTGAGGAGACTTTAAAGCCTCTTATTTATAAACATATGTGCCCACTGTCTCTACACCTCTATGTGAAAGGCTCCATCATCTCCAAACTCTGTTCCTCAATAGTCTGATCCCTGAACCTTGAACTCCCGCCTGAATCTGTTTGAGATTCAAACACAACCCCCTCAGCGCAGCTATAGGATTAAACCGACACTATGCTTGAAGTAAGTCAATAGGCAGCCTTTCAGTTCATAGGAGAATGGGGAATAAAGAACTAATAAGTTTCCCAAATAACTCAAAAAAGAGAAAGCTGAGTGGAAACATTTTTCCACACCGCCCACCCAGCCCTGGCTAAAGCTGTGTCTCTCTCTGCCTTACCTCTGTCTGCACTTGTTGGGCAGTCATGGGAAAGATGCCAGGCAGATGACTTACATACCACAATGTCATAAAACAGAAGAACAGGGTACATTAAAAGTATGACAATGAACCTATTGTTCTAGTGGCTAATGTGTTCAGACACATTCCACGATTGCAAATTCTGATTTTTGCTGAAAGTTTCAAAACTTTTGATTGCAGGGGCGTGAATTCACTCCAAACTAATTTTTACACTTTGCTAAAGGAAACAATGGTGCAAGCAAAGGAGAGACACTGGTTTTAAAACCCCAAGACCAGTGTACTTGACAGTAGTAACATTTGTCAAATGATACAAAATGTTTTTCGTTTTGTTTTTTTAAAAGGTGGGAAAAATGGAACTAGAGTAAAATTGTGCTGGACTTTGCTTGTTTAAATTGTAAGTTGTTTTCTGGCAGCCCTGTCCACATTATATCTGCAACTGCACTATTAACTAGAGCTGGGTGAATATTTTGGGCAAATAGTAAGTTCACTGACAAATGCAGTTTCGGGGCAACTGAAATCACTTGCAAATTCAGGTCAAAAATGTCACTTAGAAATTAGGTTCAAAATGATTTGTTCAACTCAAACAAAACGTTTTTTTGTTTTTTCATTTGTGTGAGGAAAATCTGGGAAAAAAATCAGTTTCAGTTTGAAACTAAATTTTTTTTCTGGTTTTTCAGTTCTGCCACCAAACCGAAAAATAAATTATTCACTCAGCTCTGCTACCAATAACATGGTCTATTGCTAGCATGGGGACTTTTAAATGTGGTTGTGTGTAGCAGACATTCTGTTAGCAATCCTCACAAGAACTTAGTTTTTCCAACAGCCCTTCTAGCTAAAGACCAGAGGTGAAATTCTGGCCCCATTGAGGTCAATGGCAAAACTTAGTCCCATGGACTTCAGTGGGGCCAGGATTTTACCCCACATAGTCAGTTGCACAGCCTGAGTAGAACAGCTCTTAGGAAATTAAACCCAAGGTTGGATGAGAAACCAAACTAGCACCCTGCTACCTGCTTGTTATCAGCATTGTTTTCACCTGACTACAAAGAGAAGCCTCCTCTAACATGGCTTCATGAAGATTTTTTACTTACCTAGTTTGGGAGCATGTTAGGGCATTTGGCTGCTATTTGAACTGAAAATGGCAATTGATCAGAAAGAGAATCAGAAGATGAAACAGCCACTTTATCTGCTATTACACAACATTATGTAGTGGCAACAGTACTTGTTGATATTGATCCCTCGAAGGGGAACTTGTACTCACTAGAGTCTGCCACATCTCTAAAGAATTGCCGTAAAGAGGCAAGGACTTGTTTTTTTTTCCCCCAAACAATGCAAAAATCTGTGTTAAAGCAACATACAGATGGAGATACTAAATGCTCCAAAGAGTAACCCACCATTCATAAAAAGCAACAGAGGGTCCTGTGGCACCTTTGAGACTAACAGAAGTACTGGGAGCATAAGCTTTCGTGGGTCAGAACCTCACTTCTTCAGATGCAAGTAATGGAAATCTCCATTACTTGCATCTGAAGAAGTGAGGTTCTGACCCACGAAAGCTTATGCTCCCAGTACTTCTGTTAGTCTCAAAGGTGCCACAGGACCCTCTGTTGCTTTTTACAGATTCAGACTAACACGGCTACCCACCATTCATAGTACATTCAAAAAGGAAACAGAATAATATTTATAGAAATATTTGAAGGCATGATAGAATTATCGTCACCCTATACGTGAGGTGATGAGTTGCCCTGAACTAGAGTCTGATTAAGCCACATGCAGTAATGAGTCTTTCCTGTTCTAGTCTCAGCCAATCCACAAGCCAGGAGCTGGTCTGCTGACTCTCAGGGCAGGTATATAAGCATCCCAGGAGAGACAGCAGCTCCATCCACCCAACGTCACTTCACAGCTCAGAATTCTCCCCTGCCTGACAGTGGTGATGGATTCCATAGACCTTAGCCTTGTTCAGCTCTACACCTGCCTTGTTCCAGTCCCACTCTTCACTCCTGATTCTGGCTCCAGTTTTCAGCCTGACTGCCACCACACAGACAACTAGGCCCAACTTCCACTGCTTCAACCACAAGGCATGATCAGCCACGTCTCGGTTTCTGCCACTACACGCAACATATTAAGGACACTCCATATCATGTTTACAATACGCACCTAAATAGGTTAGATATTTTTGGTGGGGTGAGATCACTATGGGATTGTTATGAGATATAGTTACTCTCAGCATTCGGTCACCAGTTCAAATTCAATTCATGTGCATAGAGGTGAAAGTTGGTACCATGAGTGGTTGTTATTCAACATGAATAATGAAGTAAGTTTGGCAACCTCTGTCTAGTTCATAGTTGGGTACCCACAGCACAACTCGTCAATAAGTCAGTCAAACTCTGGGACAGCCAATCACTTCCCAGAAATTCTTACCATTCCTTCTGGGTCAGAGGAAAGCCTGCACCCTTGTTTCTGAGATCCCACCCATTAACCAATCAATCTCCAGCATGGGACGAAAGGAGTGACTTTTTTCTCCTCTTTTTTTTTCTTTTAACTGCATTTTTCATTTTCTACATCTTTTACCATGAGTGACTCAACATAACAAATCCCTCCAATACTAGTTAGCGTGAGGCACGTGTTTCCCCAAGAATTAAATTACATCTGTAACAGGGGCTGCCAAGTCCTCAGAGCAGGTTGTTAGGATTCAAGTGTTTTTTGTAAAGTTTCCTACCCTGAACACAAACATCAAGTCCTGGAGTTTTCACCTCTTCCCCAAACCCCACTGATGTTATTGTGTGGTTGTTTGTCTAACAGATACATCAAAGGAGAAGACTCCAAAGGGGCCTGCGATTTGGTGTCACCAAAATATCGCAAGGGCCATTAATCAAGTCTCATGATGCAGACAGTAAAACAGCAGCCTTTGCCCCCGTGGCTCATGCTCTCGGGATATTCTCAACAAAGATGCGAATTCCATCTCAACTTTGGGAACCTCTGTGTCCAACGTGGAACCAAGGAGGAGGACAGGATGCTGAGCCCCTCGCACTTTGGAGCCCAGATTGTTTTATTCAAAGTCCAACAGGATTTCCAGTAAGAAAAGCAAGTTTTAAACTTTAAATATCTCTTTGTGTTTCTTGTGCCTTTACTTAAAAACCCCCTACAATAATGGATCTAGGCCTATTAACTCTTCTTTACAGATCCCTTAACAAACAGGGTATTTGAAGGTGATTTCTAGTTCTGATGTACAAATAAGAGTAAATTTAAACTGCTTCAGATAAAGCAGAGTACACCACCCTGCCACAGGAGTAAGAATTTTTGCTGATGAGCTCAACACAAGCACCATTATTCATCACTATTTTGTCCTTCATATAATTATTTACTGTGACCCTCTGAGCCCCTCAATGCCAAGTGGCAAAGGGTTCACTGTTTTGTAAAAGTGACTTGTATCAGGCCTGACAAACTCACTACACCTAACACACCGCTTTCATGGTATTTATCCATAAATAGTGTCTTGTAAGATGTCAAATGAAAGCCAGTGACACACTGGTTATAAATATCATTGCAAATGATATGTATGGACACTCTATAAGGAGTTCTATATACACACAATGAAAATGAAACAAAGCAGAGTTCAGAACTGGGTTTTCTGTCAGACAAAGCGTGTCTATTCACCTATCCCTTTCTGTGTCATAAATCAAGCACTGTATGCCAGATGCAATGGGAGCTACATTTACATTCCAAGTCAACAGAACCCTGTGAAGTCAAAGAGTACAGAGGGGAAAAAAGCAAAGAGGGAGAAGACTTATCTGGTGGTACACTTCAAAAGGACACACTTCAAAAGTTTTCTGGACTATTTCTGTGCGGACAGGGACAGCACCCGGTTATCTATCACTGAGGAAACAAGAAAGAGAACACTTTGTGCATCCATGAATGGTGGATCCCAACCATGCCGGTTGGTGATGCTGGGAAGTTGCTTGAGATGAGAACTTAATTCAGACAAGGATTAAAGTTACGTTTAGACTCCAAAAGAGTGTTATCCTTTTGTTTCGTATGTAACCATGCTGTTTCTAATATTCTTACCCACTACTCATTTGAGTCTTTGATTCTCTGTTCTATGTTATTAAACTTGTTCTTGTTTTTATTATAAATACATCTCGGTGCTGTGTTATTAAGCCACGTGTGACTCCTCAGTTGAATCAAACAAGCAAACCTGCTAATTATTGTGAGTGTCCAGCAACGGGAGCTGAACACTGCAGGGAATGCACTTAGACGGGTTCGGGGGCTGGGGTGCACCTTTTGATACCTGCAAGGCAAAGTAAGCGCTGGCAGAACTCAGAGGCTAGTGCTTGAGTGGCATAGAGGCTGGCGGTGTCCAGGAGCTGACATGCAGAAATACAAAAAAGAGGCAATGAGGTGACTCTCAGTCTTGGGAACCCAGAGGAAGCATCAATATTACACCTGAGCAAAGTGACTGCAAATTTTGTGTAAAACACCATTCAAATCAGAACCCACTTTGAACAGATATAAGTGACCACACAAGGGTCAAAATTTTGGCGAGTCAGTCCCAAAAACTTTGGATGAGGAGATTATTGAAACCACGTTAGAGTGGAAATTGGATTGGTAATATCATAAGAGACTTGTGATATTTCCAGCACCTGTCAGTTTAGACAGGACTGGAAATGCCATAGGAATAGACTCGCTCATGAAATGTCTGCCCTTTATGGTCCCCGCTATTTAAAAACAAAACAAAAAGTTTAGTTGAGTCTATGTTTGGGGCAAAGGTTCATGTCAATTTTAATTTTAGCCAAACCATTTTGCCCATCTGTATTGTATAACAGCACCACGTGGTCTGTACTAGAGAGTGTAATTGTGGTTCACTCCCACCAGTATCATGAACCCCTTAATCATCTGAGAAACTAAACCTTGTCCAGGGAATACTGGGGAAACTCAAAATGCCTTAACTTGGCTCAGATAAGGACAAAGCTGTTTACTTCACACATCTTGATAGTGTGTGTAACAAGCCAGGAAATACTTTTCAGCTATTTTAAACAAAACATGACAAATATACCAAACTGGCAAGGGTGCAACATTTTTTCTCAAAAATTCCTCGATGTCCAAATCAATGTTCACTAAGTTGGCTCTCTCCCAGTATGTCAATAATGTTTATTAATTACTTTGAATAGTTTTTGCTTTCTCCCACTAAGCAAATAAGTGCAGTAAACTGATAATTCTACCACAAAACATGTGACAATACTAATATATCAATATCACATGCTGAGTTGGTTGCTTTAACTCTTACTAAAGAAAATATGTTTTCTTTATATTTTTAATGCTGTAAAAACTTGGTAAAGGTGTCCATTTCATACAATTTCAGCTAGTGCTGGGATTGGCATATATTCAGAAAAAATATAGCTAATTCTTGGCTCTGGTTAGCAAATAATCTCTTGCAATAGTCTGACACTGAGGTCCAGCCATTTCAAACATGCAGACCTGGTATAGCAGATAATTTCTGAGGGGTGGGGGGGAGTTTAGCTCTAGTAGAAAACTACAGGCTATATAACAGACGTGGGCAAACTATGGCCTGCGGGCCACATCTGGCTCGCGGGACCGTCCTGCCCAGCCCTTGAGCTCCCAGCTGGGGAGGCTAGCCCCCAGCCCCTCCCCTGCAGCCACGCTGCCGTGCGGGCGGTTGCCCACTCCTGCCGCACAGTGTGGCGGCGTGTCTGGGTCTGGCCAGGCGGTGTGGCTGCCAGACATGCTGCTCTGAGCAGCACGGTAAGGGGGCCGGGGGAGTTGGATAAGGGGCAGGGGGTCCTGGGGGGCAGTCAGGGGACAGGGAGCAGTTGGATGGGGCAGAGGTTCTGGGGGGCGGTCAGGAGATGGGGAGGTGGATAAGCATGGGAGTCTTGGGGGGGCCTGTCAGGGGACGGAAATGTGGATACGGGTCAGGGGACAGGGAACAGTGGGGGTGGGATAGGCATGGGGTCCCAGGGGGCCTGTCAAGGGGCGGGGGTGTGGACAGGGGTCAGAGCAGTCAGGAGACTGGGAGCAGGGGTGTTGGATGGGGGTGGGGTCCCGGGGGCGGTTAGGGGCGGGGATCCCGGAAGGGGGCGGTTAGGGGACAAGGAGCAGGGGGGGTTGGATGGGTCGGGGAATTCTGAGGGGGGCAGTCAGGGGGCAGGAAGTGGGAGGGGTCGGATGGGGGCAGGGGCCAAGCTGTTTGGGGAGGCACAGCCTTCCCTACCCAGCCCACCATGCAATTTTGCAACCCCAATGTGGCCCTCAGGCCAAAAAGTTTGCCCACCCCTGCTGTATAATGATAATGAATTCATGCTCTAAGGGGGAAATGTCCATATGACTGAGGCTTACTTTGGGGCCTAGACTATTACATTTCACAGTCACCTAATTTTCACTTTACAGAACATACAAATGTGTATCTCTTTGCCTATTTTGTGGAAATAGCAACTTCAAAGTGGAAGATGGGGAACAATGTAAGATAGACACTTTTGGTGAAATCCCAGCCCTGTTAAGACAATGGCAAAACTCCCGTTGACTTCAATAGGGCCAGGATTCACCTATAAAGCCTGCTTTTTCATCCTAGCCTCAAACCAGACAGCCTTTTCCCACCTCTGTGCGTGCAACTGGTATCATTTTAGACGTCCATGCTACTGATTGTGCCCAGAAACTGAGCACTTACGCTGGATGACTGAATGACATCAGGAGTGTGTGGGTAGAGGAAAGAGAGCTTGTCCTTTAAAATCTAGTTGTTAGGACTCTAACTTCTGGCTGGGCTACTCTGTGGGTAAAGTCATGGACCTATCAAACCCTCCTTATAAACATAATGATTCATGCCTAAACCATGGTGTGGACTGGTACTAACACGGTAGAAAATGAGAAAACTAATCCTCTTGGAAGTTGAGCATTACCACCAGGCCTCTGTAGAATTATCTATTAATTCTTCCTACTGGCTATGGAGCTGTCCATTATAGTCACATTCTGTAGTACCCTCAAT
This sequence comes from Trachemys scripta elegans, assembly GCF_013100865.1. Taxonomy (NCBI): domain Eukaryota; kingdom Metazoa; phylum Chordata; order Testudines; family Emydidae; genus Trachemys; species Trachemys scripta. Next base: position 3,829,547 of record NC_048316.1, on the reverse strand, counting down.
CAGATGATTAAAACTACTATTCCCAAGGTAATTTAAACACAAAAATGTAACATTCCCCTCAGACACAATTTTAGAAGAGATGACAGTACTGATGCTGAACAGAAGGCTACATGACTTTGGACAGACCCTGCCACTCTCTGAGGAGCATTAAAATGACATTCTGTGTCCAGCCAGTCTGAAATGGTTATTAGGAAATGACATGAGACAAGGCATTCCCAGCAGGGGATGGCAAAAGGGGTATCAGCTAGTAGTTTTTAATGGCTTGGACCCTTGCTGAAGGGCATTTTTTAATATCAACATAAAAACAAGAGCAAATATATGTAGAAAACAGGCAGAAGGGGATGGGACAGGGACTTTGACTGTAGTAAGCAAGCGGAGAGTAAGATGAAATTGGATTTTCTATTCAAGCATTTAGATACCATGGCCGGGTCTATGCTCACATTTTCTTTCTAAATTCCCACAGCTGCACTAGCACCAGTACAGCTTCACCAGTTCGAAGGAAGATAAACTTGACACCTGGACATTAGAAAGGCCAACTTAACTGGATATATCCGTCTAGGAGCAGCTTTTACACATGAATCCACAACATCCCATATTTTGGATGCCCCGTCATTTGTCATTCCCATGCCCATTGTCAAGGAGAGTTTCAATGTTCAAAGGCCAGTGCAAGTTTACCACTGTTTAGGTGGAGCCAAGTGGCGTGTCAATCACGGGGGGGAAGGAATAGGCGAGCACTTGTAAGAGGAGCATTTTATGTGGAAGTGGGTAAAAGGAATGGATATTTCAGTCCTGGCACAGAGAAGACTTTTCTTTGGCATCACAGACTCCGTTCTGAGGCCTGTTAACTTACTCTAAAATCTCAAAGGTGCTGGCTGATTTAAGATTGTTTTATTCAAGTCTGGATTTGATGTTGGAAAACTCAAGGCAATTCTGCCTTTCCAGGATGTGTGTTTTAGGTTTCAGCCACCATGCTGTAAATTAGTAGGAAATGGAAAGAAATGGAGAAATATTTCAACAGAGGCTTCTCGCTCACTGATCACCATCCAACCACCCCAGAATGAGGTATCTAATTCTGCCAGATTTCCACTCAAAACCATAAATTTCTCCCCAAAATTAGAAACCCCACCGAAGTTCACTTGAAATCTTTCCAAATTCACATATTTTGCATTGCTCTCTCTCTCACCTAGCTGAAGAGACTCAAGGAAATTTAACAAGCTAAAATAATTAGCAAGTCTGTCTGCCTTATTGCAATAAAAGAAAATGTTCTGTCAGCAATTGTCCCAACTGGTGGTTTGTCAGTACTGCAATATAATTGATAAATTACATTACTAGTGCTAGCTTTCCTACTTGGGAGCATTAGTGCAGAATACTGCAGAGTATTGTTATTTAATAAGAGCAGGCTTCTTTAAACTACAAATATAAACAACCTGTTTTCCGAGCATACTTCCCCTTTCCTTGAATAATCAGAACAAATCTGTCCACTTAAAACCAGCTCAGCACAAAAGTTTTCCAAAACATTGTCAAGAAGCCTAAAATGCTTTAAAACCACAAACAGCCCTTCTCCTCTCACAGACGGGACACAGCTGGGAATGGGCACAAACAGAACCGTTACATTCCTGAAGAGAGAGCTTGCAGTGATTTCACTTCACAAAAGCAAGTTCTATTAGGAGTGAGATAATAACATGTTGTCCGACAGAGAGATATACTAGATGGCCTCTCCCGGCTAATGGCCTTTCATTCCCTTGGAAAACTGGCTGAAATTTAAGATACCATTGCTGCCTCCCAGTAGCCAGAAGAGGCGTTCAAATGGAAGGTACCCTAGGTGAAGGAATAAAAGACATACTGTAATTGAGTGTACAAGTGAAACCAAGCAGTTAAGCTGCAATCAATCATCTATGGAGCATGTAGTTGGTGTCTGTTTTGTATTTGCTCTCCTAGTTACAATTGTTGTCATAAAGGAAAACAAAAGTCCCACACTTGGTCCCAGCCAATATACTAAAGCTAAACCTGATTTCCTCCTATTCCTTCTCATGAGGGGAAGGTGTTGGATGTCAATATAATTGAAATCTTATTTTGCATCCTGAAATTACAAAAAGAGGAAGAATTCTACCAGAGTACGGGATGATCCCAGGGGTCTGGGATCAACTGGGAACAACTATACTGTTCCATGTGCAATCACATACCCCACCCCCAAAATATGCCCAGTCTCTCTTACACACTCCACACAGTACTACTCCAGACCATACACACCTCCCTCACAAACCCCCATCCAACCTCCCTAAACCCTATTATTCCTACCCCCCACCACACACCATCTACACTATTATTTATCTTGCAAGTCATCCTGAGATACAATCTGTGTGGAAGACCGTATTTTAAATACAGCTGGATTGTACAGAAGAAGAGGGGTAAGGGTTCTGAACAGCAGAAGAAGGGCAAACACTACAGACAGACACTTAAAAGCACCCACTACAACAGCTGATTCTTACTCTACAAATCACATGGAGATCCGATCTGTTCTGTAAAAATCTCTAAGCATAACTCTGTTATAAAATTTAGCAAGGCCTAGCTTTATAACTTCAGAAGTTCTAAGGCTACAATGCAATTCTTTGTAACATACATGCAGCTGTAGGAGCCAAGGAAATTCATCAAAGCCCCCAATGGCTGGCCCACGTCAGCAGGCTGTCATCCCATTCCTACCTTCACACGCCTTCCCGTCTCCCTTCAGCCTCAGCCCATCGGGGCACTTGCAGTAGAAGCTCCCAATCGTATTGCAGCACTGGGACTCACAACCACCATTGCTGGCTTCGCATTCATTGACATCTGAAAGAGATGAGAAATTGGGGGGAAACGTGAGAGAGCCAAACCAGAAGGATGATTAATGTAAGATAAAAGTGTGTATCTGTTCCAAACACATCTCTCTCTTTTATTTTTTAATTAGATATCTAGTGCCAATAGTAAAAAAAATAAAGGGTAAACTCCTGAGTGCATGCTAAGGGATACATTTTAAAGCTTAAAATGTTGCTACGAAATAGGTACTTTTCCCACCGAACATGCAGTACATGTGTTTGCATTTACAGAGATATTTACACTCACATATATCCTGTTTCCCCAGTAATACCCATTTGTGCATGAAAAATTAAAGACTGGGATAATGGGTGCACCTTTGTATTTTGCAAAAGCAATTTATGACTTAAGGTTTGAAAATAGCCTTGTACGTTATTTTTAAAAAGGATCAGATATTTGCATGGGTAAGAAGAGATGCAGGATAAAAACCACAAGGATTTGCAATCCTCGTATTTCAGTTGGTCACCAGTTGAAAGAGCAAGAAACTTGCCATCATGTTATCAAATTTCACAGTTAGCTGCAATGTAGAAGGTTTAAGGCTTTCATTGCAACATTCAGAAATAGCCACAAACACCAGACCTTATGGACCATCAATCTTGTCCTATGAAACAGTTCTCCTGTTTATTGCCATATTAAGAGAGGATAAAGTGCTATTGTGATGTTGTAATTTATACTTGCAGCTATGACATAACCTAAACAATCGTGAGTTCAAGCCAGAGAGCACTGTTAATAACAGAAAATATCAAAACTATAAGAATTGCAATAATTCCTTAATACCAAAATCCCCCGATCAGAGAGGTTTCAGTTTCCAGACCTGCCCAAAATGACTAATTTGCTGATACACATAAAGAAAGGGAGTATTTATGTAGAACTAAGGAAGGATGAGATGTAGCAAATTAACTGGTTAGCAGGAGTTGGCTACTTCTCAGTCAAACTTGTTAAACACCCACTATCCTCTTATGGAGAAAACTGAACAATATTTTGTATTTTCTGTATTTCTATTTCAACCCCCTTTCCACCCCACCTTTGTTGCTTATTATTCATCTGAGGTTGCAGTTTTCTTCTTGTGACATCATCATGCAGATGACTATGGCATCACAGATAAATCCCTAAGTAACAATGACCCTTTTTGCATACCAGTATCCAATAGGGCAACAATGACTCTTGGAAGGTCTCAATTTTTTTATGTACCACCGTTTGATGATCTGATGCAGAATCGGTGCTAGGCATAAGCAGACTAAGCCATTGCTTAGGGCCCTGCTATTCACTTTTTATGTGCTGGGGGAGGCCAAATATTCCTGCTTGGGGGCCCAGTGGGCTAACACCGCCTCTGATCGGATGCCAACTTCTTCATGTGTATATTTCACCAGCACTTCACCAGTGATGCACTCCTTGTGACCAGCAGCTCTCTAGGCCTCCAACAGGCACTCCCAGCTCCTAAAGTTCTAGTTCAAATAGGAATTAATTCTGGGACATCCTATGGCCTGTATTATATGGGTGGGCTGGGGTGGGGCATAGCAAACCAAATGATCACAGTGGTCCCTTCTGGCCTTATAAGCTATGAATCTATGAAAGGCCCAGCAAAGTGAAAGGCACAGGGTAGCATGAAAGCTGAGTCTTCCACATGGAAGAGGAGATCACAGCAGGTACTCACATGGCTGACCCCACTGGAGTCTTTGAATAGTCTAATGAGCCCATTCAAATGCTCATGCACAACACATCACGGATAATTATTAATGAGGGGACGTGAAGGAAGCAGGAGAAATCCATTGTCAAATGATGCATAGCAGGAACTTTCAAAAACACACTTGACAGAGTAAAAAAAAGCAGAAATCTTTACTGACATGGGAAGCCCAAAGGATAAAATGAATCCATCTCTCACCAACTACTAGGAGTCCAGAGTTTAAAAAAATAAAAAAAGTAAAAGACTAATCATCCCAAATCAAACGGCTGGTTTCCAAGATAATTTTGCACGTTTTGCTCGCATTGTCAAAGAAAACAAGCAAAAAGCCCATCTCAGCCTCTCAGAATCTACCATTTCTGCTTTTATACTCGATACCAATTTTCAGACCTTTAATTCCAGATCAGTTCTGGATGCCATCAAGTTTCATGTGTAGCTTGTTTAATAAGCTTCAGGAGTGTGTGGTATCTCTTACATTGCATTCTGCTCAATTATTTCTTGCTGGCAACCTATAGGGAATAATTTTCACTGAATAGCTGGCAGCTGCTGGTCATTTCAGCAAATACTCCCACAGACAAGAGAGAGTGTCTTTCTGACACCAAATGTCATTACTTACCCAACATAGTTTAACTTGTGTGTCAGCTTTTAAAAGCAAACTCTTTAATCCTCTGTTGAAGAAAAGGCAGAACCATTATGATAAATTTGCACCCACAATTCCTGAATGATTACCAACTGAGAGAAGGGGAAAGCAGCATTCTTCTTTTTGGTTCTTCTGTTATCTAAAGACAAGATGACACTATTCTTTAACTGAACTGTGTGCTATAGGCCAATGGCACAGAAGAAACTCTGTGGGCATAAAGTAATGCCCAGCTGTCAGAATCAGAAACAGATTTAAGAATCAGAGCCCCAAATCAGCTGAAGTTTACACATCCCTTTCCCCGAACTTTGAGGCACATCCTCCCCATAATCCCTCTGGAAGCCATTATCTGGCTGCACGCCCCATCCTCTTAAGTAAGTGCCGGAGTTGCTTTCTGTAGTGTAACATTTTCATGGCTCACTGAAATATGTGAAAGTTATTTTAATTACTTCAAACCAACAGACTATCTTCATGAGCTGCCCATGTTCCTAATGTACAACATATAAGACTGCTAGAGAACCCCATACTAAAAGCCATTTCATACTTAAATCTCTCTGCAACCTGCAGCCAACAACTAAGGGACCAGCAAAAATCAACTGCCTAGCAGAAGTGAGAATTTAAGTGAAAATCAAACAAACCATAATGGAAACCTTGAAGATAGTTTAACATGGTTGCTTAGATAGAGGGTTACCAAACAGCAATGTGTTCCCTTGTACAGGTGTCACTGCATATATCCTGACCTTCCCATACTATGGGTGCACCCAGGAGTAATACCCCATACCAGTTCAGAGGCACCAAATTCTGCAGCAACCTCTAAAGTGGCTTGTGCAAATAGGCTGCAGGGGAGATTTTTAGAAGACTCCACATCGTGGCTAAAAGAAAACAAATATTCTACCATGGCAATACTAGGACATTTCATATTTTCAGCTACAGAATCCAAACCAAACCCAAATTTGGAGATGTTATGTTCCGATCAGACATCTGAAATGTGTGGGGAGGTTTTAAAGAGATTTATTGGTTCACTATGAAATTCTTGACATTTGGTACTTAACAAGACATTCAAAAAATGTATTTGGGTTCAAGCAGCTAGTTCTTTGCTTTGTAAAGAGAATGTGTTACTTAAACCTGTCAGAAAAAAAGGAGACCAGTATGGTTTTTAAGGCATTTGGTCTGGAAGTCAGAATCATGAGCTGCAAACTGTATACTGTACTCTGTACATTTCCTTCGGCTACTGTAGCTAACTCATTTTCCTTCGCACACCCAGAGCTGAGAGCGCATGCTCACCTGCCTGCAGAAGTGGGAATCCTATTTCTAAACACACTGCAGTTAACTTTGATTAATCTGACTCCAAGTTCATCTGTATCAAAAGCCAAAGTAAGGCATAGTTCTTTGACAAGTTACTGGATACAAGTTAAGGCCAGGACCATTATTGCTGGTAGATCAAACACTGCACCTTGGAAGGAAGTCACTCTGTTCTTGCTTTGTAATGTTCATTTAAGAGTAATGCACAGACAGCTGGATGTCCATTGTCAGCATATACCATTCAGACAATAAACGCTAATGAAATCTAAGCTGAGCTAATGATTCTATATTATTTTAGACAAGTCACTTGCTCCAAAATAGATCCACCTGAAATCTTGCTAAAGTCAGCATGTGCCACAGGGAAAAGAAAAGAAGATTAACTGAACTCAGAACCAAGACTTCTCTGCAACCTTCCAGTCTGAGGAATGGAGATGACAGGTGTATTTGTCAATTTAAGGACTTAATCAATCAGCTACTTCTCTCATCTAGTGGCAAGGCCCAACTTGGCACTGCTCACATTTCTACAACTGAGTCTTTTAACTTGCATCCTGCAAGTCTATAGACAGAACCTGCAGCAGCCAAAAACGAGCCTTCCTTTTGGACAAGCTGGTAGGACTTTGCTGACTCTGTCTCTTCTAAAGCTGTTCTTTGCAGATCTTAGAATCTTCATAAAAGGCCAGTTTTGTTTTTCTAGGCAGACATCATGGTACTAGTATATAAGACACAAACTGAGATGCGTATAGTATCTTTACAGAGGTAACAGTGAGTAATGAAAAACATTCTTGGTAAAACAATTAGGTTTTCACTTCACCTCTGAACTTGTTTGTTTCACTTTTTTTTTTAAGCAAGGGTCACTGTGACAGGCAGGTGCTTCAGGTCATTTGCCTTGATGGTCACAGACTTGGGGTCCAGTGGGTTACCCAAGAGATGAAGAGTCCAGTAATTGGGATCTTTGACTGAAGAAGCCTGCCTCTGGCCAAAAAGTCTTCAAGATTAGAGTCTCTCAGCGGATCTTAACTGCCACAACAGGATTCAGAGCAAGGTGTAAGGTGTAATATAAAGAACAGTTGCAAATTCTGGTAACTAGAATAAAATTCCTGCAATAAGAGTGGGAGTGCATGAGCTGTGAGGATATTCATCGTGCTGACATCCAGGATGATGCAGGTGTCCAAAAACTGATTCCTCATCAAGAGAGGTACCAGATGCAAAAGAGTTGCCGACGAAGATTCCAAGGCCAAAATATTGGGAAGCTGAGGGCTTGCACTTAGAATATCAGGGCTGGAAGGGAGCTCAGGAGGTCATCTAGTCCAACCCCCTGCTCAAAGCAGGACCAATCCCCAGCTAAATCATCCCAGCCAGGGCTTTGTCAAGCCGGGCCTTAAAAACCTCTAAGGAAGGAGATTCCACCACCTCCCTAGGTAACCCATTCCAGTGCTTCACCACCCTCCTAGTGAAAAAGTTTTTCCTAATATCCAACCTAAACCTCCCCCACTGCAACTTGAGACCATTACTCCTTGTTCTGTCATCTGGTACCACTGAGAACAGTCAAGATCCTTCCTCTTTGGAACCCCCTTTCAGGTAGTTGAAAGCAGCTATCAAATCCCCCCCTCATTCTTCTCTTCTGCAGACTAAATAATCCCAGTTCCCTCAGCCTCTCCACATAAGTCATGTGCTCCAGCCCCCTAATCAATTTTGGTGCCCTCCGCTGGACTCCTTCCAATTTTTCCTCATCCTTCTTGTAGTGTGGGGCCCAAAACTGGACACAGTACTCCAGATAAGGCCTCATCAATGCCTTATCAGCCGGATTACATTAGCCATCTGCTGTATGTCAGGAGCAAATCAGAATGTCACCAAATGAGAGCCACGACAAAATGCCAAAGAAAGAAGAGTATAAATTTTGGGGTAATACTCAAACCAACTCCTCAGTAACCACATCAAGCACACAGATCATCCTGCAAAGTAAAGGCACTTACCCATAGCACCTTCAATTATTATTATATTTTAACATTACACCTCTGCTTAAGAAGATTCATGCTACTGTCATTATAGTTGGCTAACCTGTGAGGCATCGCAACCTACAATTCTTTGGGTTGTAGGCTGCAGTGCTTCTCTGGTTAGCAAGCTATTGAGGACAGCATTTTTAGGAAAATTAATAAACTGGCAAACCAAGAGCACTGAGCTCCAGTTGGTCCCTTTCAGACAAAACCACGAATCACAGTGTCTCAGTAAAAAGCATTCAGAGAGAAGCTTCCACGCACATAATCTTTAGCACCTCTGCAAAGTCAGAAGCTCCAATCTCTCTCCTGTATCTCATCCATGTTGCTTTTTGTTCTTGTAAAATGGATGCCTCCTGGTGGCAGCTTTAAAACAGTGCACAAGTTCTGTTCAGCGCTTATTATTTTAAACTGCTAGTTATTACTACAATGTGTGGAATCTCTGATGCTTTGGGGAAATTTCTTGCTGTTTGTTATGTACAAACTTCAGCATAAAGATGAAATTCTTATGCACTATTTTAATTATTACTGTTTTTAATGTAGCCTGCAAATCTTCAAAACCAGGCTTGTGTCGTGTACTTATATAGAGGGGACAAACCCACCACTTTCCACCTGAAACTTCCCTGTCCCCAAATTTGGATAGTTTGATGAACTGAAACCGAGATTCCAAACCAACCTCTGCTTCTTGATTCTGCAAAAACGAAGTTTGAGTGATGAGGTTGTGCAGAACCAAAACTTGAACTAGGCCTTCTTGGCCCTTCTCCAGTGTAACAACCAGAGGCTAGTCTGGATATTTTCAGCTGGTGGGTAAACTCCACCCCTTTATCCATGAATTATACTGCAAGAGCTCTGTAAAAAGATACATTCCCAAAGAAATGCTCTGACTGCAGGAAGAAAGGAAGGCTCCGGGCAAAGCATGTCAGGAAGAATATGATCAGTCTCCCAGCCTGAACACTTATCCCATTTTCTAAAATCAAACCAAATGCAATGTTCTTATAGCTCTGTCCTCCCGGCATGTTTCATTCCTGCACTAGCTCTGCATTCCTAGATCTGTGACAAAGGCTGCAGTTGCAGTATTTTTATAATGACAGGCAGTAACTGGCATCTTGGGAAGTATCCTATTCTTGTGAGATTTCCAGCCCAAATATGCAGACCCAAATATGCAGACTGAATAATCTTCAACTGGAGCGTCTGCAGCTCCGAGAGCTTACCCAAACTCACCACAATCCTCCTCAAGTTTGAGATCCCCCATCACTAGAAGAAATTTCATGGCTCCTTCCACATGAATTTACTACATCAGAGCAGTCCAACAGCCGAAACACTGTTAAAACAAAACAACTGCTCCTCCAAAAACGCTGCTTATCCCTAGATGACAAAGTAAGAGCTAGACAAGATGCTCAGATACTGTGGTGATCTGAGCTGTACAGATAAAACAGATGAGACAGATGACAGAGAGAAAGATGTAGAAACAATCCCCCAGGAAGTGAGACAATGAGCACTTTCAGGAAATGAAAGCACTGCGTTCTCAAAATGATGACTACCGAGGAGCCAGGGTTATGCAGGAAAAGAACACCCTTCTGCTGCGGAGCCAGACATTCCATGTCAACTGTATAAGATGTTACGATGAAGGCAATCACACAAGCTCTGGAAGGACTTTGCAGCAGGCAGGCCAAAGAATAGAAAAAAAGCTAAAGTAAATGGAAGGAAATTAATGTGAAAAGGTGAAAATGCATGCATAAATGTCAGCGTGGAAACAAACACATACATTCCTGCAAAGAGAATTAACCTGGGGCCTGACATAGTATTTCTGGACCATCCATGAAAAGCTATTCACAAAGACGTTCCTTTGGGTGGCGTTCTTTAGTCAGTATAACATTGGCAGTGGATTGTTTTTATAATAGCAAGAGAAAAAATTCAGATGTCTGTAGTGACCTGACCTGTCATGTTTACCTCTTAAAACCAATGGAGAATTAAGTACATTAAACATGAGGGCTGTGAAAGCCTATAATAAATTAGGTTTGGGGAGTTGGAAAATATAAGTAAGAATAAACGAGAAAAGCTCCAAGTTGTACAGGAAGATTTCAGGGGGTGAGCTGCTCTGAGTAATTTCTGTTTTTTATTATGATGCTGTCCAATTATATTTAATAAATGATGTCTGCAGCTTATATGGAATTGTTATTCTCATCTCAAACATTCACTATGCATTCTGAACCTTTGACAATTTACAAACTGTGAGACTTACAAATCACTTGGAGTGGGACAACTTGACATTTGTCTTTTGGCTGAAGCTGTGTTGAAATATGGCAGTGTTGGAAAAGGAGACCAAATAAAGTAAAATAAGCAAAGTTCATGCGATCAAAGAGGCCTTCCTTTTACCTCCCTCAGACCCTTCTAATTCAGACCTCAGGAGATTACCAAATATCATTGTCTGAAAAAGAGAGAAAAATCGCAGAACCTGCAGTTTTGTGATTCATTACCTCCCAACTCTAGTGCATGCTACATTTTACTCTACACAGCTGCCAGATTCCAGAGTAGGCTTTCTGAATGCAACTCTATTTGCCCAGATCCTGCATTTACATGTTGGGGCAGCATGAACCACTGTTCTTCCAGCAAAATGATTATAGCGTTTATCAAAACAGGCCAGAAAAAGTGGAGACAATGGTTTCACCTTTGTTTACATATTGAAACTTTTCAAATATGCTATTGTGCACATCATAGCAAGTAAATGGTGCATTCCTTTCAGCGGGAGGCTAATACTTGGGGTGCACAAAAGTTTGTAATGAAACCCCTTCCCAAGCAAATATTTTTCCTGCTTTGGGAATTCAACCAAATTCCCAAACTCAGAGCATCATCACTAAAAGGCACTGAGGATCCCAAACTTGGGCAGGTTGGATTGGCTAGTGGAGGCCTGTTCTGTTCCCCATCTGGTGGTTTGGGATGGTTGGTAAGCGAATGATTATTATTGTGCCTAATGTGATCTGTAGAGGCATATGTTTTATTCTGAATGCATGGAATGTGACCTGTGACCAATGAGTGCAAAATAAATGAGAGCAGCTGTGGTAACAAACATCATATTCCTTGTCATTTTGGGGGGTAGGGAGAAGGGGGGACACAAAGTAACAGAAACGCATAGATGAGGATGGATACACAAAGACCCACTAAACCCATCACTTGCCTCTCAGAAGGAAATCCACATCTCAGCAACATAACAAAATACAGGTACTGGGGATTGATGTGGCTTTACAGTATCAGGTCAAAGAACGTAGCTGTTAGCAGGACATTCTTCCTGAGTTGAAGGAACTTAACTGGATTACCCCCACATCCCCAGATGTCAGTTCAGCCATCTGGAAGTAACTTTTACATTCTCTTCCAGACTTCTAGGCACTTGTGTGACTACTTTATTTTGTGAGTGTATCCAATACCTGTAACTACTTTATAGAAAGCAGCTGGAACTCCCATTATGCCAAACGGTGTCAGCGTTAATGATATTTTGCATTTCTACAGTCCCTGTCATGTGAAGAGCACAAAGAGCATTGCAGATGCTGACCCTGTGAGATAGGTAACCCGCGCTGGGCAGACAGGTATGATCCCCGTTTTACAACAAGTAAATTTAGGCACAAGAGGCGGTCAGTGACTTATTCCAGCTCACACAATGAGTCGGTTGCAAAGGCAAGACTAGAACCCAAGTTTCCTGACGTCCAGTCCTCTCTTCCCACACTAAACCACACACACAAAGACAATATCTTCAGGAGTTAATTAGGGTGTGCTGCTGCTGAAAACATGGTGAGGTTCACTGGTGCATGTAGCTGGTACGTGTGCCACACAAGTTTAGCAACCACGTAGAATGCTAAGACACCAAAGCTGCTTCTCCTCTTTTATTGCTCCTCACATTTTAAAGTCGTCATTGCAACGCAGACTCTTGCCAAAAGGAACGCTGAAGCCAAAATGGGCCTTTATTATTCATCACCAGCATTTGATAAGATGGCACATTGCAATACCTGCAAAGAGCTTCCTGATAAGAACTGAACTGCTGCTTCCAGCATAGCCAGCAGGTGACAACTACCTGAAAGCAACTCAGCTCCTCCTAGCTTAGCATGGGGTAGGCAACATATGGTCCAGATAAGACCAGGTCAGCATGGCTCCTGTGGCTTGACCAGGTGGTAGCGATTTCCAGTGGAGACCAGGTTGTCACAGCTCCTCTGGCTTGGCCAAGGGGAGATTCCCTTTCGCCTCCCCGGGTGCACACGGAATGAGGGGCTGAGCTTTGCCAACAGCTAGGGGCTGGAGTGGCACAGAAGGATCCTGGATGGGGGGCTCTATTAAACAGTTAAATCCACCCCACTGTCTAGCCTGCATCTGACAGAATCAACAGCAAATCAAATCAGACTGCAGCCTGTAGTGAGCCTGGAAGGGTAAAGTGATTTGCTCTCCACGAGACAAAGACACCCCTGTGCTTTGTGGAGCTCATTTTCCACTGTAACAACCTGTGTTATAAACAGCACCTCTCAAAGACCTCACTGCAGGTGCAAGATGTTCGGGAAGAAAAGCGATTGCTACCCTGGGGGGCTAGGGCCCGGAGCATCACATCGTCTCCAGAGGCTGGCAATACATGGAGACGTATTACTTTAAAAAGAACAGCACAACGGCAGTCCAAACTGAGAACCAGCATTTAGGGAGCGCTCTCTACATTTGTTTTCATTTCATGTCTACTTTCAGTCATTAAACAATCCCTTTCAAACTCAAGAGATACATGCCTCGCAGTATTTCAACCGACTAGAGCCCTTCTTTCCCCGTCTCTCACCTCCCAAATTCCAGCAAAGAAACCAAAGTGAACGGGCTATGGAGACTGAACAACCCTCTTCTCCTTGGAGCTGTCCCTCCAGGTTAGAGGTGAGGCAGTCACCTATGACTCTCACAGGGTTCGCCATCCCAGAGCAGCCTCTCATTTGCTCTAGTTGGTCAGATTGTTGTTATGATTTGTATTCAGCAATGCCCAGAGGCCCCAGTGCACATGGCACTGTACATACACATAATAAGAGATTAGAGGTTACAACCTAACCTGACAAAATGGACAGACTGACTAAGGATGGGAAGAAGGATTGTTCTCCCTAGTTTACAGATAAGGAATTGAGGCACAGAGAGATTAAGAGTAAAATTAATTAAGAATAAAAATTAAGGGTAAAGTTTTTAGAACTGCCTACATGATTTATGAGCCTAAGTCCCATTAAAAGTCAACAGAATTTGAAAATTATCCCCGATTAAGTGGCTCACCCAAAGGCACATGGAGAGTCTGTAGGAGAGCTGGAAATAAGACCTGGATCTACTGAGTTCCAGTCCAGTGCCTTACCCACAAGACCATCCCTCCTCTGACAGCGGGTAGGGAGAACATTTGCTCACACAATGCCATGAAAAACCTAGTCATAGCAGGTGGAACCAGTCCTCAGTTGTGGGGATGAATGGCCAAAGTATCAATTCTGGCATAACTTCTTGTAGGCCCTGAGCCTCTAGGGGAGCTTTGAAGTGCAGTTTGGACCTGCTTGTGTTGATCAGTACTGTTGTGCTGCTGGCCACTGAAGCAGCGGCTGGGTATTTCCTTCCACATTACTTTCATATACATGAATATAAACTCTTTCAGAACTACCAGTGACATAAAGTTACTATATGTATGCCATGTAGCTAACGAGGAGGGATGTAAACGGTCTGTAGTTTGGAGATGAGGCAGCACTGAGAAGCCTCCTCCTCTTATTTTGGCCATTGTTTATATCAAGCAGGGAGCTTAATCTCGTTGGTCCCACAATGTTTAGTTTCCATTAGTTCCACTAGAAATAATTACAGGAACAATATTGGTGATGAATGTGTGTTTAGGAGAACCAGGCACCATCAGAGCAGCACAACTGGCCTTTGTATAGTTAGAAAAATACAATGTGCATTCATTACATCCAAATTGCCAAAAGAAACAAACAACGCTGGCAAAGAATTTTGTTGGAATGGACTAAGAAGAAGATCCCACTGTTCTCAAGAAAAATTCAGTGAAGCAGGCAACAGCATCCTAAAATGGCAGTGCTTTCCAGAGAGGAAATGCCATGCCAACCCTGGTGGGGAAATCAAGCCACCCCCCTAGTTGGGAGAAGTCACATAATTCCAGAGGTCTCCAAGGAGCACTCTCCTTAGACATCTTTGGAGATGTCTGAATATGTATGTGTGAGTGATGTGTAGGGGTATCTCTGAAGATGCATATGCAAGGGAAATCAGTTGACTTCTCTGTTTTCTTAATGGACAAACAGAGTACTGACCAGGTTAGGATTCAATTCACAGAGATGATATTCTGTTGGAAATTCTGAAGTAATTACCCTGGCTTGACTTTCTCCTGCATCCATGCTCAGTGGTAGCAATGCAGGGCCGCCCAGAGGATTCAGGGGGTCTGGGGCAAAGCAATTTTGGGGCCCCCTTCCATAAAAAAAAGTTGCAATACTATAGAATACTATATTCTCGTGGGGGCCCCTCTGGGGCCGGGGGCCTGGGGCAAATTGCCCCCCCCCCACCCGGGTGGCCCTGGAGCAATGAGAACAACTGGCACAGGATCAGGCTCTGCTGGCTTTACATGTATCCTTAGGGGTAGTTTGACTTCTATATTTAGGGGGGCAGCTCCTGTCAGACCAATGGGGCCACGCGTGGGGGGTGGGGAATTCCATGCCTGCAAGAGACTTGCCCAAACTACGCCCATAAGCTCCCCAGAGTAATTCCCAAATGGCTAGTTATAGCTAGAGGGGATTTAAGAATCTGGCCTACTGTGTGTACGAAGAGCGGAGATGGTGAATCAGAAAGCTGTTGAATAAAGGTGGCTTTGACCTGTGCTTCACATATGTTTCACACAAAGGGATGAGTGATTTTTCAATCTCTCTTATTCCCTGAAGAACCAGATGATTAGCCTGTAATTAATAACTTCCATCCTCTTTAGCCACTGGGCTGACAAATCTATCTGGGCTCGAGGTGCCTTTTCTACTTCTGAAGCGTGAAGCTGCACAAGTCTTGTTTTACTTTTTCAAAATCCTAAGGCCTCTTGAAGCTTAACAAGATCCTTCAGGGTTTACATTCATTTAATCCTCTCATTCCAGCAACCTGCCAGGGTTGGGAGACCCCCAGAAGGACAGTTCATTCAAAACAGATCATGGAACAGAGAAAGGCTACTATGGGGTTACGAGGAGCAGTGCATAACTATCGCTCAGAGTTATCCCTACAAATGGATTTCCATTCCACAAGATTAAAAAAGAAAAACGACCCACACGTTTTAATTAAACCTTTTACAATTTAATCTCCTAAACACAGTACCGGTGTACGGAAAGACATGTTATTCTAGAAATTTTTCCAGGGATGTATTTAACCTGGCTCTGGGGAGTAAATATTCGCCTTCCTTGCATTTTCATTAAAGGTCCAATACAGTATATACCGATCACTGGGCAGCTACAAATCTCTTTTGAGGCAAAGGCCAGCCCTGGTAGATACAATAGCCAGACACATGGCAGATCATGTTTTACATATGATCAGAAAATGGTTCTAAAATGCTGCGAACAGCACTTGCTCACAAGCACAAGGAAGAATTATTTTCCCAGCCTTGTCCACTATTAACATAGCCATAAAGATACATTTGTTAGTCAGTCCAAACAGCATTGACTGTGGATTGGTCAGATATATGCCACCTGGAGGATAAAGGTCTCTGTGAGGGACGTTGAGTTTCACTATGCAACAGGAAGGGAGTTAAGAAATATAACCCTTTGGGATTTTGATACGCTTTGAAAGGCCTTAAGAATTTGAAAACCCAACTGATGTTTTAGAAGTTAAAAGGGCATCTTAAGGCAATGAAGTATCTGTCAGGCTGAGTTAGATATGAAGAGAGTAGTCAAAATGAGTTCAGATTAAAGGAGGATTTTTCATGCTGGGGGTAGCCTGAATAAGATTATTAATAAAGAAAAGAGTTTATGAAGCCAGGGTTTTTCTGTCTTCATTTTGCTCATCCTTAAAATGTTTGATGGTTTAATAAGAAGTTTTCGCCTCTTGCTTCGCCTCTTCTGCATAAAATCCTAATCCTATGCTTATTATATCAGTCTGTTGTGGAAGAGATTGCAAGGCCACAAATCTGCAGGATCAAATAGAAGCTCTAAAGGGGAAAAATCCTCATTTAACCCCCAAAATAACAAAAGTAATGGGCTCACACTGAACAAAGTCATATAGAATCTGGCAGGTTCACTTTGCAGGAGATCAATTCAACCAGAGGTGAGCAAACTATGGCCCGTGGGCCATATCCGGCCTGCAAGACCCTCCTGCTCGGCCCCTGAGCTCCTGGCCCGGGAGGCTAGCCCCCGGCCCTTCCCTGCTGTTCCCCCTTCCCTGCAGCCTCAGCTCACTGCACTGTCGGCGCAATGCTCTGGGAGGCGGGGCTGCGAGCTCTTGCCGGGCAGCACAGCTGCAGATGTACTGCGCGGTGGCGTGGCAGGAGTCCCCGGGGGGGCAGTCAGGAAGGAGAGGGGGGGTTGGATGGGGCGGCGGGGGGCAGTCAGGGGCAGGGATTCCGGGGGCAGTCAGGGGGACAGGGAGAAGGGGTGGTTGGATGGGGCAGGGGTCCTGGGGGGACAGTCAGGAAGAAGAGGAGGTGTTGGATGGGGAGCGGGGGGCAATCGGGGATGGGAGGGTTCAGGGGTGGTCAGGGGCCAGGGAGGGGTGGATGGCGTAGGAGTCCCTGGGGGGGGCCCATCAGGGGGTGAGAAGCAGTGGGGGTCAGATAGGGGGCAGGGGCCGGGCCACACCTGGCTGTTTGGGGAGGCACAGCCTCCCCTAACTGGCCCTCCATACAATTTCGGAAACCTGATGTGGCCCTCAGGCCAAAAAGTTTGCCCGCCCCTGGATTAAACTCTTTGTGTTTTAGTTATTTGTATGTTTTATCTCAGAGCTCCTGAGTGTGGTCTTGGGTTTCAGAGTCAAATGAACCTAAAATCCCAAAGGGAGATTCAGTCAAAATTGCCATCTTTCACCACAGTTCACATCAGAAGTGAATTTCACATAATTGTGATGCAAAACCACAAATCAGTCCCAGGATTGCTAGAAAGCTTCATAGTGAATCTCTAGTAAATTCTGATGGATCTGGGTGGAGGTACAAATTTGTCAGTAAGCCTGAAACCACATGAATTTCATAAGGTTTGAGGGTCTGTTGTGCAGGGTTTGTACAGTCTAGTATATTTGAAACTACCATAATTTTCTTCAATAGGGAACTCTCTCTTTAAATCATGGATAGATAATCTAAGTAACTCCCACACAATTAATTAAACAAACTCCCACAAGGAGGGAGAGGGAGAGAAGCATTTTTTTTGCATGCATGTTTGGTAAAATCCATAAAGCATTCAGATTCTACAGCGATGAGTGTGATATAAAGAGATTAACACAGATTCCTGAAGCGTGTAGCTCTTAAAGAATACGACCAGAGGCTATAAAAGCTCTTTACTCCATCACTGAAGCATACTATCCATCTAGAGAGTCAAGATTGCTCAGTCACAAGATGTCACTGGATGATACATCACAATACTTACAACATTCCTCAAAAGTACAGCTGCCTTGTGTATATTTTTCTAATATCATGCTCCCTTCCTTCCCCGTAGGCGAACTGGCTTTTGTTCTAGCTCCATTTTGATTCTGTCCTGTTCTTTCCATTGTTTTACCCTGAATTTATAACTGAGGTAACATTATATTTAGCCTCCCAAATTAAGTAATGGAAGCCCCATTGTTTGGTTCATTTAAAATTGAGCAATGCCCTAAGGAATACTGCAGAGAACAATCCTATAGTAGCAAAGGTATTGACAACGGGACCCAACAGCCCTTTGGCATCTCCGTGAGCCTTAATTTGGTTTTTTACCACAAATACATAGGAATTACCCCAATGCCAAAGCCTGTAACTACCTTCCCAATGCTGTTCCAAAACTCACTGAATAAAAATACCATTGTTGTGACTGCGTAGTACCAATAAGAGTAGGAAATGACTCTCAAAGGGATACCAATGATCCATACTTAGTAAAAAAAAAAGAAGGGACTGAAAGAATGAAACATTTTACCATCAAGGAGTCTGGTGGCA
The DNA here is from genome assembly GCF_013100865.1 of Trachemys scripta elegans. Lineage (NCBI taxonomy): Eukaryota > Metazoa > Chordata > Testudines > Emydidae > Trachemys > Trachemys scripta. Next base: position 3,810,969 of record NC_048316.1, on the reverse strand, counting down.
CCTTAAAGACTTACAGATTTATTTGGGCATGAGCTTTCGTGGGTAAATAAAACCTCACTTCTTCAGATGCATCGGCTACCTTCTGATACTTTACCATCACGAACTTGCAATCCTCTGGTCATCCTCATGGGCCTACAGCGTTATAGGACTTCTAGGTAAAGAAGGCCACAGAATTCTAATCAACCCCCGAAGTATGGCACTATGAGATTGATTTTGCCTCTGTTGAATGGCCATGAATCAGCTGTCACCAGCAGCCAGGTGTCATGAACAAACAGTGGTAAAGGTTGGTCACTAAATCAAACCAGAATCTACTGAAGTTGAACTAACTAGAAGCAGCTGAGCTGGAGTCAGTCCTAATAGACACACTGAGTGCTTGGTAAAGGAGATTATGTATCATTCCCAGGAGGTTATCATGCACCTTTGAAACAATTCATTATGTTTTACAAAAATGAGATTGTTGCTGGCATTCCCTTGTTAAATATAGTTGGTCTACATTAAAGATTTTATGTAAACCATGTACCACCAAAAATTAAAAGCAGGCCCCACCCAAAAACATCAGTGAATTAGGTGTCAAGAACTTAGTTCTAGAAATCCTTTTGGGTTTTGAGGAGTTTTCAGTAAATACTTTGAGCTGACATTCCAAATAGCTAATCAGTTATTCTACACTGATGTAAATCCAGTGCAACTTCCCACTTCACTTAAGTTAAACCATGTTTTCACCAACGTAACTGAGAGCAGAATCTGGCCCTATAACTGTACATTTGTGAAATATCAGAGCTGCAGGAACTTTTTTTGGGGGGGTTATAAAACCCATTTCTATTCAAAAGTCTCTTGTATTTGTATTTCCGAACAAATTCAAATTCAGTTCAGGTTCACTGAAAGCTCTGAAATCCTTTCAAGTAAACTAGGCCTAAATTTGAGCAAACAAGGGCCAAGTTATCATTTCATAGAAAACTTGCAAATTCTTCATAGTTCTCATATGAAAACCAGTGAAAGTGTGTGGTTTTAACTACATTTCACACTGAATGTTTGGTCTTGTTCAAACTCCAGAACAAACCTCAAAACTCAGAGCGGTGAATTCCATTTGAGTCTGAACAGGAGAAAAATTTTGCAAGAAACCCCTGAGAGATGGCTCAACAGCTAAACATCAAATGCTGTAAGCAAGGTCAGTAGTGTTTGCTTGGAACAGAAATACAACTAGGATCCAGTCATCCACGAGTGACAACAATAATAAAATATCTACTTTCTGATTCTCATGCAATTCAGCAAGAATACACGTAGCAAGTTAAATATTTCAAAAGGCTAAAGTGATAGGGAAAAAAGTTTGTTAACTGAGAGGCAATTCGTTATCTTGTGACGGCTTCTGAGCTAGTTAAATAATGAAGTCTGCTTAAAGGTTTGGGGGATTAGTAAATCACCATTCAACAAATTGATTTATGATGTTGAATATTTGGCAGCTACAGAAATCTCCTACAACAGAACTTAGTAAGTGAGGCCATGGGCACTGGCAGGCATATGCCATTCATACCACTGCACACAATTTTAATTTCCTGCAGGCAACATTTCTTGAGGTTTTTGGGGAGTTTTACAGGTTTTTCATCCAATCTCAGTATCTAACTGCCATGGTAGTAATCATTTATGTGAGGTCAAGAAGCTGGATACAGTCCATATATTCATTTAGATTGCTGGATACATGGGGGGCCTAGCCATTGATAGTGCTATATGTTACCAGGTGATTAGCTGTATTTAGGGCAGAGATTCAATCCCTCACAAAAAGTCGAAAAGCTCTGCACCATGACTGTGAGGCAAACTGGCTGATGCTATAAACCATGAGGTGCAACCCACTGCGCCCACTTACTGCAGCAGTAGATCTATCCCAATACACACAAACCCAACAATTCAGAACATAGTGCAGGTCTAAGAAATCAAATTTGGAAAAACCTGAAGCCTGGAAACGAATTACAGAACCCTACATAATTTAAGAATTTGAGAGGGTGAGGGGAAGAGTTTGAAAACAATGTTCAATTCCTATCTTTTTCCCAATCCTGACTGACAGCATTTCCCCAGCATGAAGCACAGGACTAAATCTCTAGAAGATCCACAGCTAGGAACTGAGATCCATATGCTAGAGAAAAGAGGACCAAGTCCATGTCCAATAGCAAAGCTGTGCTGTACTGCACAATGGTAAAGACATCTGCTTTCCTATTTTGCCACAAACTTGAAACTTGGGTCAGCTGCATAAATAGATTTCTCTGAGGCTCCCAGACATTGTGGGGAACCTGGGCCAAGGTTTGCATGGCTCTGACCCATTTGTGGCTTTAGGTGGAAAACATTTGACATTCAGAATTTTCCATTGTTTCTACCCAAAACATGACCATTTCTGCTGAGATAAGCTTTGATTTTGGAGTTTCAATCCCCAACCCCATCATTCCACATGACCAGTGACATTAACCTTGATACAGTTTCTTTGCTTCTCCCACAACAGTGTCCCTGTCCTCGTCTGCACCATTCCCTATGCATGGAACATCCTTCACTAACCCGCCTGCATCGGAACTATCTTCTCCACTTCCATGAGTCTTCTGAAGTCTCATCCCTATCCTAGTGCCTACGAGAAATTAACGGACTGATCATGGCAAATCTGGGGGACAACAGAGAAAAGTCTATCTATCCTTCCAAAAAGTGTTTTAGCACAGCACCATATTACTGTAGCAAGATTATGGACCCTACCAGAAATAAATAATAAATGTTAACAATAATAAAAGTAACAAAGTCAGACCTGGGGCTGGAGGTGGGGAGAACTGAAACAAATTAAAAGGGTTCATATTAACACCATGCAAACCAAATCACTCAGGATATGCTCAGGTCTATAGATCAGAGAAGATTTGTTTGTCTAAGGATGTCTCTACACTATGAGCTAGGATGATTCCCACTGAGCTAGTACGAGCATAAATAACAGTGTAGCCACAGAAGCATGGATAGTGGCAAGTATGCATATCTGAGCAGGGGACTCATACCCCTAGCTTGTAGTGTAGATATAACCTTTACTATCTTTCTATCACCTAAATCCTTGCAAAATGATTCCCCCCTGACCACACCAGGATTTCCTTTCACTGGCTCTGCTCCAGCTAGAACCTTCTCAGTTTATAAATCAGGTTCAATTTCTGGATAACGGCATTTTCAAGGAACGATTCTGTCTCTAAGGGGCAAATGCCAGAGTCAGTAAAAGCTGGTAATTGGATGCCTATTCTGAGTACAGTGTTTCTTACATTTTTTTAAAGGAATCTGGATTCTTCCAAGAGCCAAAAGTGAGTTGTTCCAAATGGCCACAAATTCACTCTGCAAACAGTCATTTGCTGTGAAAAATCATTCATATGGAACATGGTTATTTCCAATTTATGGTTGTTCATGAGTTCATATATCGGAAGATATATCTACACTACTCTACCATATTATTACATATATGAATGTATTGGATTAATTTAGTGTTGATTAAAAGAGTTGGGTTGACAGCCCCGGATAATGAAACCCTCTAAACACAAACAAAAACAGTACAGGAAGTGGCAGTGCGAGTTACCCAACAATGTACTTCAAACACTCCCTGGAAGAATAATCTCCAAGCATGAGAGGAGAGTTCAGTCCCAATGGCCCATCCATCTCCTGAGAAACCAAAGCCCAACTTGAAGTACTATTGTGGGTTATCTGGCCCAAGGGGAACAAGTAGAGATGGGAAAGCTGGTTTGGTAAAATGAAACCCTTTTGAACCTGCACTGCAGAACTCCAACAATACTCTCTTTTGGGATTCAGAAATGTACTTTTCTCATGCTCACTCACCCATGAATTTCCAGGTACTGGCTGGTACCATAAGCAGAAATGTCATGGAGAAAACATATATTTGTGAGACTTCCAGAAGAGTTTGGCAGATTCCAGCAAATCCAATGAGAATCAGACCTCTATGTGGTTCTCTACCATAGACCTCTTAAGGATCACTAAAGGCAGGCAACGGTTGGCAGATTCATGCAAACCTTCACTTAGGGTTCACAGCTCCTGAGTTTCATTTTAACTTTTGGGTTTGAATGAACCCAGCAACTCAAAAATTAACTCAGCCGTAACTCAGGGTTGATTTGCTGAATCTAGTCTAACTTTGGGGTTTGTAAGGTGAGTGTTGCCTGATTTTGGATTCAATTATCCAAATTGGTTTTGGTTGTAAATTACTCAATTCATTCAGAGAATGAAGTTTTTCACTATGAATCAGAAAAATACAAAGGCTTTTCAAAAGGAAGAAAAACAGTGATTTATAAAAGAATTATAATGATTTGGGGATGGAAGGATACTCTAAGAAAACCCTGCATTTTTTAATGATTGTTTATTAACCAAGTTCACTCCTCCCCTTTTACATTTCAATAATCAAGGACAATTCTAACAGTATTTAATAGCAAATAAAAGACTTCCTATGTTTCTTCTGTAGATTCCCTGCTGACCCTTGAAACCAAGTATGGGTCGCCTAGAATTAATTCAACAGGCTCCACCCATTCTTGATTTCCAAGGTCATATACAGGAAAGTACCCAGGAATTCCAGAAAACCTGTCCCTTGAAAGAAGCTTCCAAGTGTTCTTGGATAAATCAGCATACATCAAACCCACATAGAGTCAACCACACACACACACAGACACACACACACACACACAAAGTTATTAAAGTAATGTGAATGGTCTGATGTAAATCTAGACAAATCCAGTACAACAATTACTGTACTTTCCTTAGTACGTCTTAAATGTACCTCAGTACTGTTCCTAATTATATGTAAAGAATCTCTTAAAAATTCTTAAAGTTAGATTCTTATACCCATAACTGCCAATTAGTAGCACTTTACTCCACAAGTAATCCCACTGAGTCCAATGGGGCTACTTGTAGAGTAAGCTGCTTTCAAAACAAGTAAAGGTAATAGAATCTGACTCTAAATTAGGTAATGCCAATGAATTTGGATCACTCTTTTGGTGCTGGTGTTCATACAGAAAAGAAATTAGTAGTATTCACACAACTTGAGCAGATGCTAGTCTAGATTCCCTCATCCAGCTCTTCCCTCAACCCTGGCCAGCAACACTCCTCCCATTCTAGCCAAACCCACCCTCCCACCCAACTGTGCCAATATACTTCAACCCTGATCTCAAGCACCTCCTGCTGTTCTAGTCCAGAGTCTACTCTGAGCACAGGCCAATTAAGATTTTGAAGCATTTAACTGTTGAAATAAAAAAGTACATTTTCCAAGCAACTTTCTATATTCCTTTGACGTTTCCCAAGCTAGTCTAACATTGTTGCAACTTTCATACCACAAAACTACAATGAATCTGTTGGACGATAAAATGTAGCCCAGGTCTCTGAGGTTCAAACAAACCTGTGAAATGGCTGGAATGGGATTTGCCAAGGAATATATTACTATGGTTAACTTTCCAAAACAATCTGTACACTTTTAAGCAGCGTCAGGGACACACACTGAATAAGACTCTGAAGTTCAAACATATCCTGTTGAAAACCATATTTTATGTAAAACTGAATTCATCTGCTTTGGGAGAGCTTCAGAATTCTTTTCCACTTCCCTTTTATCCCTGCACCTGTGCAGGATTCACTTCAAATTCATTCTCCATATGCAGTTGAATCCACATAAATTTCTCTGCCTCCTTAGAACTGGCAGCAGCTTACCCTCCTAGCCTCTGCTATAGGCCTCTCTTACTGCATTTCATTACCATGTCCTATAAACACCACTTAGCTCAACTGCATATTTATTTCTTTTCTGATATTTTTGAGAAGTTTGAGACTTGTTCCTGTGGCTACTCAAAAATGTCCATTTACATTTATCCACCCTGCATGTATCTTCTATAGAGCCCCGTTATAGATAAGCTAGAGAAGTGGCCACAATGGAGAGATGAAACAGCCCACTGAGCGTGATGCTTTCAGCACTGTCCAGCCGTCAGTGACGGGTTCAGAAGCCTAGTTCAAAGTAGCATCCAAAAGCTGCACATCTTCTTCAAACGTCCCCAAATTATTTCAGCCGCAGACATCAAGCTGCAATGCTGAACAAGTTCTCTCGCCTCCTAATGACATACTCAGCACAGCCTCACTTCAACGCTGTGAAAGTCTCATTACATTCCCTTTTTATAGGCTTGGAAGTCAGAGAACAGCTTTCCTAATATGGTAATGTAACGCCGACAGACCCCAGTCATCGGCAGGCAGAATCAAACCGGGGACCTCTAGAGCTTAGTGCATGAGACTCTGCTGCATGAGCTAAAAGCCAACTGGCTCTTAGCTAAGGCTGTAGAACAGACTCATTTTCTCTCTCTCTCAGTGCTACTAGATGGGACAGAACACCACACCCAGGTGGTGTGTGGGTTATACACTTCCCCTAGCTGAGGAAGCGTGTCCCGAGCTTCATAGACTTCCCAGTTGAAATCCTGGATGAGCCCCACTTGTAACGCCGACAGACCCCAGTCATCAGCAGGCGGGATTAAACCATGGACCTCTAGAAATTAGTGCATAAGCCTCTACTGCATGAGCTAAAAGCCAACTGGCTCTTAGCTAAGGCTGTAGAGCAAACTCATTTTCTCCCTTTTCTAAGTTGTCACGGTGCCACTAGATGGGATAGAACAACACACCCAGGTGGTGTGTGGGTTACAGTAATATTTCCATTCCTTTACCTAATCAAAAGCAGGAAGTGGAAATGGATAAGGAATTCAAAAACAAAATATCAAGTGAAGTTTTGTGAAACTCTAAATGCTTTCGAGAGTCAGATTTTAGTTATGTCTACATTTGAGCTGGGAGGTGTGATTCCCAGCTCACATAGACATACCTGCGCTAGCTCTGCTCCACCTATTCGTTAAGCCCACCCCCCCATGCTGCCATAGGCATATTGCTATTTTTAGGTGCTAGCTTGGCACAGCTAGAGTGGATACATTTCCACGAGCTGGGAATCACATCTCCTAGCTCAAATGTAGAGGTACTCTTTTAGTTGTGGGATGAAATCTGGGGCTGGTTTTGTTTTATCTGAACAGGTCAGCCCATCAATAATAATAGGCTGATTGGTTCCCTAACTACTTGCTCTTGTAAGACTGAGAAAGACTCCCCACTTCACTGGGCCTAGTGACTTTTAATATATATCTGTTTAAATTGCTCTGTTTATAAGGTGATGAAATTTCACCTTGGTACAAATGACACACTGTCACCACCTCAACACATTTTATTTTCAGTGTTGAGGGAAGTGTTGCAAAATAATTTGGAGACAGTATTTGATTCAGTGCCATCATTTCATTACAGCTGCACAACCAGGCTTCTGGCTTCAGATGAATAATACGCTCTCTCAAAATCTTAATATGAAAAACATCTGAATAGCCGTAACATTCTTCAGGACAAGTTTGATGGAGGCTTATTTTTAAAATTTCTTTAAGATTTGCCTCATTAATCTCTGATTGTCAGAAAGTTGCTTGAGACGATACCAGCTCCATCAATAAGAATTCCTGTCGCCCAAAAGAAAGAGAATTGGGGGCAGAGAATACAAAGGGATCCAGAAAGGTGGAGGATGAATATTGGGATATTGAGAGCTTTCACCTCTCGGTCACTAGTCCAAACAAAGTGGTCAGTAATGGCCAGACCAAATGTCATTAACAGTAGATAGCTGTTTGGATTCTCTGTGAAACCAATTGGTTGTCTCAGTTCAGTTTCTAGCAGACAAGTGTCCAGATCCCACAAAACACCTCCAGAATTAGCACTTTTGTTGGCAGTCCCAGCAGAGAGGCCATAGAGGGAATGGACCATGGATACTGAACTGCCCACTAATCCCTTGGAAGGATACTCTTGAGGTCGGGACACAGCAGCAGGGCAGTATGGCAAAGCTTGCCCTCTTGCTCAGGCTGTACCCACATGGCGGACAGACTCCAGAACCATCAGTCTGACACCTTTTCACCAGCAAACTCACTGAAAGGAAATAGCTAGCAACAAGAAAGATTGCTATACTTAATGAAAATCTCCAAACTATTAAAAAAACAAAACAATTCAAGCACATCTGGTACTTTATTTATGGAGAGTCAACGTTCCCAGATGAAAGAAACCCACCAAGTTAAACTGATTACAAAAAATACCCTTACTTTCCCTCTGCCTCTGGGCTAAGAGCCCGTTAACATTCACCACCTCTTGTCTATAAGTGACTTTAAAGGGTCTTGTGAAAAGGCCTGAAGGAAGCATTAAGAATGAAGGGTCCCAAGTCCATAGCATCTGTCTGGGTCCTGAACAATGGCTGCCCCTTATCAATGTACAGTTTCCCCATTCTAAAACACACACATCAAGCAAATTCTGGGTGACCCTAGGCACTGAGGTGGTAGAGATCAAGGAACTCGACCGTCAAGGAAGACAGGAATGTCTTTGTACATTATTCTTACAGGCCAATAAAAAGCAAATGCAATGTGGACCACACATGTCAGGGCACCAGCTGGGTTATTTGTGAGTGTCCCAAAACATGACTGCACTAGAAAGGGGGAGGAGGGAGCAAATCTTGGTTTGCAATACTTGAACAACAACATTAGAAAAGCTGCCTCTGCTCTTGGCTGAAGTTTGTTAACGGAAGCTGTATTCCCTTAGCCCGCAAGTTAGTTGACAGGGTCCCCTCATGAAGGCGAAGGAAGGATGTTGGTGAAGGAGATGGTCTATTCTTCAAATGCCTTACTAAAGAAAGAACGTGTACGGACTTGAATTTAGTCACAGATGAGCAGGCTCGCCGTCACAGCTTGCAAAGCTGCTGGAGCGCTGCAGTGAGGTGTTTCAGGGTGCATGGCATTGTGCACCAACTCCAAGCCCCTGCGTCGGTCAGGACGGTTTTCCTCTGTCACACAGCCTTCCTCGCATTAATTGAGTGAAACTCGTGTCTGTGAAGCCCAAACGGGCATCAGCATCGATGGAGGTTGGATGGCTCAGTGGATGGGTTACAGAAATTTTCACACCTATGTTGCTGGTTCCAAATTCCAAGGGGGGAGGGATAGCTCAGTGGTTTGAGCATCAGCCTGCAAAACCCAGGGTTGTGAGTTCAATCCTTGAGGGGGCCACTTAGGGATCTGGGGCAAAAATTAGTACTTGGTCCTGCTAGTGAAGGCAGGGGGCTGGATTCAATGACCTTTTGAGGTCTCTTCCAGTTCTATGAGATAGGTATATCTCCATATTTGCAAATTGGCTCAGGCTGGCAGCCCTTGAAAGTCCTTACTATCTGGGTAGCTGCTTGTGACATATATGAAATGGATAACTGCCCGCAGTCTAGTTGCCAGTGGACTGGGATTCACATCAAAAGTGCCACCCAATCTGTCCCTCGGTAGAGAGACTAAGAATTGAATGGGCCCAAAGGCGCGCAACTCTTGGAGGTACTTTATTTAGAAGCAAGTGAGGGACTGCCAGTGCTGGTTAGAGATAGGACTCAAGTATGTCTCGTTAATGGGATTCTGCTTCCCAACACCAAAAATCTCCCTAAAAATTGGAAAAACAATCACATTTTAAACTGTGCATCAAAATCATGGATAGAAGAGGCTTTATATTTGTATCCAGATATTATGAGAACCTCATAGACCTGCTAATCCCATTGGAATTAATAGCTTTCTGAAAAGATTTATGTTTAATGTGCACATCATAATATGTGATATTCTTAAGACGAAGGACTGCACTGAAAAATGTTTTTAAAAAACAGCAGAGCTTTTTCAACTGCATTTGGTTGATGTCCCCAATGAGCAAATAAATACGTAAGGCTTACATCACAGGGTAAAGGTTATGGAAAACATTTCAGATACATGTGAAAAACTCAAATTGGGTTTTGGGGACTATCCCTTTCTCCATCACAAAAGGCCTGGTCTCTTGTTTCCATCTGAAAAGTGTTCATATGTCTGCCCAGGCTCAGATTAACAGTAGGGATGGATGGGCTGTTTCAAATCAAATGAAAGGCAACCAGATTCCTGGAGCAAAACTCAAACAAAGCCCTTGTATGAGGCCTGAAAATGAGTAACTTTTTGTTGGTGGTGGTTTGCTTTCTCATGCTCCCTGGTCTAGTTGCAAAGGAAAGAGGAAACACCAAACTCCAAGAGAGACGGTTCTTGCCCAGCCCAAACCAGCAAACACTGGCAATCCCAGGAGCCAGTCCTGGTCACTACTCCAGTTCCTACTCCACACTTTCAGGGCACGTCTTCACTACCCGCCGAATCGGCGGGTAGCAATCGATCTATTGGGGATCGATTTATCGCGTCTAGTGAAGACGCGATAAATCGATCCCCGATGGCTCTTCCGTCGATTCTGGAAATCCACTGCGGCAAGAGGAGGAAGCGGAGTCGACGGCGGTGCGGCAGCGGTCAACTCGCCGCCATCCTCACAGCCAGGTAAGTCGACCTAAAATACACCACTTCAACTACGCTATTCACGAAGCTGAAGTTGTATATCTTAGGTCGACCCCGCCCTGTAGTGTAGACCTAGCCTTAGATGCTTCTTTGAACCCACAGAGAGTCTCACCCTTCGGTATTTAATATAGTTCAACATTTCCCACTTTGGCATTGATTCAAATTAGCAACAAAATTGTAGCAAAAAAAGCATTTACAACATCCTCCCACACACATCAGCTGCACTCCATGCCAAGAGCTAAGCGCTGACAAGAGGAAAGACAACATCTATCGTGAACCAGTTTCATCATGAAGTTTCAGTGTTGTACAACATACCCGGAATCTGTGGCAAAACACACATGCAAGGCTGCCTCACATATCTGGACCCTCCCCACAGCGTTGCCCAAGTTCACGTTCCATTGATGCACAAAGGTTGCTTGCCCGCTGCTCCCCTTCTATGCACGTACTAGCAATTGGAGTGACACATATCTGTGCATTCCCAGAACCACAAACTTTAAAGGGAGAATCTCCCAGGCTCTTGATTTCCACAGAAGTGTGATGAGGCAGCAGGACAAAGAAGAGAGTTGCCCCAGTACGGAACATATGCCCTGTCCGTGTGCACCAATGTACTAAAACCTAAAAGAACAATATCTCATAACACATCATCCTCCAGTTGGCTTGGATATCACGGCATCTCTCCTGAACTAAGAGGCATTCTCACATTAACAGTCTTTGCTATAGCCCAGCCAAAGCACTAACTAACAAATACTTCTGGCCACTGAACAGCTAACAACCACCTGCCATGCTTTCAGCCGTGATCTCCAGCACCATGCGCTACGTTAGGGGACCTTGAAATTTGACTCCATTAAGTAAGCCAAAGTTTTTATATCTTTTCAATATAAAGTAACTTCACAAAGCACTAACTAATCAGCAAACGAACTTGCATGGACATTTGCTATCCAGTCACTGTGCACTGCTCTCATTAGCAGCTATTCTGCTAGACAGCCTGGCTGACTAGATAGCGGATAGCTGTATTTGGATGACTGCCTAATGGTTACACTCTTGACTGAGCAGGAATCATTTTGAGGCGGCCCAGAGGTTGGAAAGTACTTACTGTCTCTTGCCACATCGTTGCCTTGTGTGGGCCATACTGGATTTTGAAAAGTCTTAGTTTCCAAATCGGTTGGGAGTAGGGGCAGCATGTTCTAGTCCCTTTGATTAGAGCCAAAGGTGAAAAGAAAGGGCCTGGGGAGGGAGTGCAGCTCACCCTCTTTTGCGGAAAGCAGACTCCTGCATCCTCTGAACTCACTCCAATTTATCAACATCCTTCTTGAATTGTGGACATCAAACCGGACACAGTATTCCAATAGCAGTCACACCAGTACCAAATACCAAGGTAATATAACCTACCTACTCCTACTCAAGGTTCAAGAGGCTATTTCCCCATCCTCATTACTGTATAAATCTGCTATTAGCCCATGACAGCAGTCATTCATACTCCTTGCTCGGTATTGTACCAATCTTATTCCAATTAAGCAGTAAGTCACTCCAGATTCATATATGAGCCTAATCGAACCTGGAGCCCACCTGCAATAAGGAGACCAGAGGGATAAACAGCACAGAGGGAGAGGAGCCATTTAAGATAAGGGCCATTGTTGGCACAAGAGCTAATGGCTATAAACTGGCCATCAACCAGTTTAGGTTTGAAATTAGATGAAGTTTCTAACCATCAGAGGAGTGGAGTTCTGGACCAGTCTTCCAAGAGGAGCAGTGGGGACAAAAAAAAAAAAAAAAGTAACTTGTCTTAAGACTGAGCTTGATAAATTTATGGAGGGGATGGTATGATGAGATTGCCGACAATGGCATATCCATGACTGCTACTAGCAAATATCTCCAATGGCTGGAGATGGGACACTAGACAGAGAATTCTTTCCCAGGTGTCTATCTGGTGGGTCTTTCCCACATACACTGATCACCATCTTTGGGGTCAGGAAGGAATTTCCCCCCAGGTGAGATTAGCAGAGATCCTGGGATATGTCACCTTCCTCTGCAGCATGGGGCATGGGTCACTTGCTGGTTTGAACTAGAGTAAATGGTGGATTCTCTGTGACTTGAAGTCTTTAAATCAAGACTTGAGGACTTAAGTAACTCAACCAGAGGTTATAGGCCTATTACAGGAGTGGGTGGGTGAGGCTCTGTGGCCTGCAATGTGCAGGAGGTCAGACTAGATGATCAAGATGATCCCTTTGGGCCTTAAAGCTATTAGTCCATGAGACATTAGGCAACAGAGCTCCTACAGAAGGTGACCAGTGTTGGATTTACTGCCACAGTTTTGATTTCACTTATGGAGTGAAAGATGTAAGGTGAATTGGACACCAGATGCCTTCTTTAAATTGACAGAAAACTGTTCCTAAAATTTTCAATCCCCTACTGGACTGCTCCCTTCTGCCTTGTCAAAGCCCTGTCCTGATTCTTCTGAGTCTCACAGTAATCAGCTCTGGGTGAATTCCAAAGGCTGAGCAGTTTGGCTAAGATACTGAGAGTCTGGATATCTATATGCAGCTACTCTGCATTATCTGAATCACCTGTCTCTAGCAGGTTCCCTAACGCTGACTGAAATCACTTGGATTCTTCTTTGAGTTAGAGTCCCATCACAGGCCTTTCCCCCAAGGTCTCCATTCACCAAGCAAGAAGCAAAGTAAGAAGCTTGCTTGTCAAAGTCTGTTAGGAGCAACATTTCCTTTGCACACTGGGAAAAAACCCAACCTAGACGGACATTGGTACAGTTCACTGTCATTCACACTGTCAGCAGCCAAGACAGACACATCCATGATTTCATAACGAAAGCTTGTGAATATCATCTGGATGTTTTTATGGGCTGCTTTTCCCCAGCCAGCTGAAGCAGAAGTGCTAAATAAATCACAATGCCAGCCAGCCCCAAAAGCTGCTTCCCAGTTCGTGGGACAGATCTGTAAAACAAGCATCAGCACCACTGACCATGACCACCATAAAAAGATGAGCTGGCATTGAAAATTATTATTAAAGGGACACTGACACAACATCACTTCTCTGCAATTCTGTTCCAATTCAGACAGCACAGGCATGTTTGCAGGCCTACTGCTTTATAGTCTGGCCAGTTACGCTGTACAGACAGAATATCCATCAGCCCCCCTCCATTCATCTCCGAGCACATCATGACCTGCAACAAATATATTAATTCAACTTTGGCTAAAGGGTTGTGGCTAAGACATCTGTGAGCCAAGCGCTGACATGAAACCTCAGCGACATCAAAGGCATAACATGGAGAACTGTGAATTCCAACCTTCGCCGATCGTTTTGTTTGTTTTACCAGGCCACAATCTGAACTCCCAGCTCCAAGGCACTGGGGTTCTTCGCTGCTGGCACATGCTGCACATTACTGCAGGCAAGACTCCAGCGGCGAGTCTCACAGTCCAGAGACATCAGCTGTACTGAGCAGAGAGCCTTTGGGCTCCGCTAGGCCTGTCTCAGGAGAAATTTCAACTCACCTATAATACAGGGAGAAGCTATGCTGAAATGTTTTGGCCCTTTGCTGAGCCTGGTTATGAAAGATCCTATTGAGAATTCCTGAAGGGTTAGGGCGGCTCAGGTCTCCTTCCAATAAAGCAAAAGAGTTTTACGCTTCTACAGGCAAAGAGTCAGACCAGACTACAGCCCACATGGGCACATATGGGTGACATCCAATTATTTACTGGGTAACAAATTGCCAACGCCTGGTTCAGCTGCACCTTGGAAGGAAGTTTTTATTTTCTGGAATGTGAAACATGTTGCAATTTCCCTAGGCTGTCTTCAGTAAAAAGAATGACTCCCGGACTGCCTTTCATCCACAAACAGAAAGCAAGAGACAATGATTCCACAAAGCCCAAAGTTTTGAGCGTTCTCCCTCTCTCTCTGACTTTTTGTATCGGTCTCTTTCTTTTTTCTTTCTCTGGCACAGCTTCACTTGATATGTACAAGCCAAGTATCCATTCACTAACAAAGGCATGCTTTTAAAGTTACTGCAATTTTAATGCAAGCCACCAGGGGGAACCAATTGCTCCCATTCCCTATTTGGGAACAGCAGAAAAGTTGAATTCTTTTTATCTGGGTGCACAGTGAACACCAAGTGGCTCAGGACTAAACACTTAAACTGCTGTTGTTGTTTTTTTAAATACCACAGTATAAAGTTTTACATTAAATATTTACAAGAATAGCGTAAGAACAGTTAGCGTAGTAGCTTGTATCAAAACTCCAAGGAGGTCAATATCAAGATACCAGATCCAGTGAAATTTTGATGTTGGTGTTGAATTTTTCCTAGTGCTGTTCAGCCACTAACAGCATTCACCAAGGCAAAGAGGATTGGTATATTTCCAGTTCATACTGAGTGTCTATCTGTCTAGGTTTATAATACCATGCTCATCACTAGAAAACAGAGGGAGTTTGGTTTCAGAACTGTCGCTGACCCCCAAAGAATTGCATCTTTCATGCGCAGTCAGAAACATTGCAAATACAAGCCATTCAAGTGCATGGCTGTCAAAACCCTGAAGCAGATTAGATGAAAATCAGGAGAGAGAAAGACAAATGGCAGTATAATTGAACTAACCAAAGAAGAAATGCTTTGTGCTAGGGAACAATTATGGAGAATAGCTTGGGTTCAGTGTATATACTCCTCCAAAGGTGCGGCTTCTCCAAACTACGCAAACCTCTTGAGCCTGCAAAACTGGATAGGGAAATTTCACAAGAATAGTTTTTCCTCTGGAGATTTCTTGCACTTCTGATCCAACCTGAGAAGATGTAACAGGTCCATTAAAAGTGTGGTCCTAGAGAATAGGTGAAAGTTCCAGTCAGTTCAGAATTTCCTGAACTGATTCACTGCTCCCTAATTGCAAATATACCTACCTCATAGAACTGGAAGGGACCTTGAAAGGTCATTGAGTCTAGTCCCCTGCCTTCACTAGCAGGACCAAGTACTGATTTTTGCCCTAGATTCCTAAGTGGCCTCCTCAAGGATTGAACTTGCAACCCTGGGTTTAGCAGGCTGATGCTCAAACCACTGAGCTATCCCTCCTCCCCATTACTTGTAATGTTGAAGTCTACTTTAAATTTGTAGGATTTATATAATCCTGTTGGATGGAGTGCTGCTAAGTTAACCCTTCCAAATGAACCACAGGCTATTGCCCAAAAAGCCAGCAGAATAGGAGAGCATATGTTATATGGGGGAGGGATGGGAAAGTATGAAAGGCTGTATTCTTAATATGAGGGAGGAATGGGAGGCCAGGGGAGGAAGGAGGTAAATTGCCACCTGCTGTCAGATGGAGATGGCCACAATCATTGATTCAGCGTCATTACATTGTTCTCTTTTCAGGTCTAACAACACAATAGAGAAAACAACAGAATTCTGAGGAGATCAGACTCTGCATTTTGGTAAGACACTGAACCAAGAACCCTGGATCACTAGTGACAGGTCGAGTCAAATTTCTTACATAACTAAGTAAGCCAGACATCACCCTAGCAGCAAAAGGTATTTCCCATTTACATTCATTGGGCTCCCTGGGTTCTGTTACTCTTACTTGAGTGTTAGGACATGGGTCCAGAGATGCACCAAATACCTACAATAGCTGGCATGTCACACACCAGCTTTCATGGAGTAATCCTACATCAGGTTGCACGTCAGACCCAAAGCCAGAAGGAAGAAGTAATTAACATTTTAATCAGTGAACTTTTGATGTGTGTGAATAATCATTGGGTTTAAAGACATCTGCAGACAGTGTCTGCAAACTGTTACGCGAGGGAGCTTAATTTGCCCTACCTAGCACAAATATGAAAAGAAGCTTCAGGTTTGCTCTGGATGGGGCGGGTGGGGGGAGAGATTGAATTGCTGCTCCTAGCATTCCCAGACCAGGGTGGGACTGCACCGAGACTCTCCCGAGAGAGCCTCAGGTCCTCAGATATCCAGTCCTGTAGGGCCAAGACAATCAGAGAAGAAACTGAACTTCTGCATTCTCATCAGAACTGAATCACTGAGGTTCTCCCTTGCCATGCTTACATATGGCACTTGATTGCCTCTTCATGCAATAGAATTCTTTCCCACCCTTCCCAACTCTAATGCAAAAGGTCATTAATGAAGGCTAAACGATGCTCAACAGATAAAGCTTTGCCCTTACAGAGCCTCATTTAGCCAAGAAAACCAAAGTGCTTAAAAACAAACATTAGACAAGTCCTACAGTTCCCTCTCCACCGCCACCATACCCTGAGGTACGTAAGCATTATGCCCATTTTACAGAAAGTGAGAGTAAGGAAACAAAGATAAAGTGATTGGCCCAATATCACACAGGGACTGTCTTTTGTTCTGTGTTTGTATAGTGCTTGGCACAATGGAGTCCTAGTCAATAACCAGGGCTCCGAGGCACTATGATTATACAAAGGAATAACAGCAACAACATCCAAAGCAAGTCAGTGCAAGACCTGGGAATAGAACCCAGAAGTCCTGACTGCCAGTCTCCTGCTCTAACCACTAGCACACACTACCATTCTTACTGTTTGACTGTGCTAATCAATTCGGATTCTTTTTAGCTGTAGTGAGAAAAAGCATGGTGACATCTGATCATTTGGACCCATTGTCTCCATTGATCTATGAGAAGGCAAATTGCATTTTTTAGCAATGTTGCCAAAATGTATGGAGATCCCTCTCGCTGCTGAGATTCCTTTTCCTCCATAACCCACACA
Organism: Trachemys scripta elegans; assembly: GCF_013100865.1. Classification (NCBI taxonomy): domain Eukaryota; kingdom Metazoa; phylum Chordata; order Testudines; family Emydidae; genus Trachemys; species Trachemys scripta. Next base: position 3,793,837 of record NC_048316.1, on the reverse strand, counting down.
CGACTATTTCACTGACTCTTTTCTCCTGTCACTGCTAACTGCACCATCCCCGCTGTACGTCACAGCATCCAACCCAGTAACCATAACGCCGCTGTGTACGCTGACCGCTAATTACTGGCGGCTCTGGTCTAGGTCTCTCTCTGTGTCTAGCTATATAAATATAGATTTAAACGCATCCTTTATCATAACACAAGAGTCGATTTCTGAGATGTGCTGCAGTTGCTGACTGAGTCCGCTGAATGCCATTCAGCAAGAAGAATGAAAAACAATCTTTCCTGGGAAAACTGGATACTTAAACATAGCACATAAAGTGCCCATCAGCAGCTCACTCAGTCCCAGCAGCTTCCCGAAGACAATGTACCAATACTGGCAAAGCAAATAATCTGGCAAGACATTGGACAAACTACCACACCTGCTGGCCACCTCTGTCCTGTCCGCAAAACTTCCCTGTGGCCCAGGTCTCGCGCTTGTTGTAAGTGACTTTTGTTTTAGAAGAGATGGCACTTTCTATCCTTGTCCCGTAAACACAAGAACAAGATGGTCATTCTGATCAAAGTAATGGCTGGTAACATTTAGAATCAAAGGAAATATAAATATTACTTCACATGACAGAGTCAGCCTGAGGATTCTTGGTCACAAACACTGTATCTAGATTTTTATAAAGGGGGATTAATTGTCATGGTTACAGGACCAGCTATGCCTCAGGCCCCTTTTCAGGCCCCCTTCAGTGCCCCCCTCTGGTGACAGTCTTTGCTTCCTTTGCCTGTCTCTATTTCAACCATTCTCAGACTGGATCTCTGGGTTGCAGCCCCCCGTTTCCCAACCATGTTAACATGAGAGGCCCAACTGTATTTAGCTGCTGCCAGAAACTTCACTTTGGAAGCCTGTGACCATCTGCTGATCAAGGTGACTCGGAACAGCTTCTTCAAAACAAACACATGGTGTATTCACCCAAAGGTATAGAGCAATAACAAAATAGGGTTAAAACATCAAAAGGCCTTACCTAAAGCTGAGCATTTGCCTCATAGCTTGGGCAAGCTTAGCTAATTCACACCCTTCCTGCATTGCCTCTGACATAGTCTGTCTGCTTGCCACAAACGGCCTCTGATGACTAAACTCCCTCTCCCTCTTTACAAGAAGAAGGTGGCACTGTATCTGGTGGGACAGGCCCAGGCCCCACAGTAGCATCCCTGAACGCGTTCTGATGGACGTGTTCTGACTGGGAGAGACAAAGTGTTTGCCAAACATGCTAGTAAGGGGGAAGCTGAGACTTGGAGTTTGGTTTCTGATCCTGAAGAGAAGCGGATAAGGAGAAGGAGCTTGGCAGATAACATGAACAGCTAGAGTGCCTCAGTTGTTGTCTCTAGCTCCTGTTTTGATTTAATAGTGAAGGTTTAAACTTGGTGGCAAAAACAGACAGTTCAGTCATTGGATTTGGGAAGAACATCCACCTTCTTTAGGATCTATTTTGTTTCTGGATGAAGCTCCCCTCCCATGTCTCCATGAGGCCTATTACTCTCATTTCTGTTAAATCCTTAGTCTTTCTTAAATGAACCTACTTTTGATTTATTATAAGTGCTCACAGCTGCTGTGTGGTTTACAGGAGTGGTGGCTTAATGTAAAACTGGTCAATTGGAATTACACTGCACCTTTGGGGGCAGACGATCTGGAATTTCTGTGAGTGCCCAGTGTCAGGGGCTGGATATTACAGGGGAACAATTCAAAGGGACTCATGGGTTGGGGTGCACGTACTGCTAACCTGCAAGGTGAAGTTAGGGTTGCCATAGCCCAGAGGAGAGCGCCCAAGTGGCTGAAAGGCTGGCGGTGTTATGAAGCGGACACCCAGGTACCACAAGAAAGGCTCCTTCTTGCTGGAGGCAGAGGGTAACAAGGACCCACAGTCCTACATCCCCCAGTAACCATCACATAGGGTGAAAGATTTATTTATGCAAGAACACGCTGTAACATCAAGAATTACCTTCCCTTGAGAACCATGCTGAGGTCTGTGGATGAAAAGTACCTATATAAGAGCTAGGTGCCCAGCTACCATTGAGATGGGAGTGGTATAAGCAGCTGAACAAAACAGAGAATGGAATAAACGGTAATGTAATCTCTGTTTTTAGTAATAAACAAGAGTGCAATAAGCTGCAAAAGATCAATCTAATAAAAGGAAATAGATCAGCTTCCTGCTCAACAAGGGTGAAATCTTGGCCCCATTAAGTTAATAGGAGTTTTCTATAGACTTCTATAGACTTCAATGGAGTCAGGATTATCCCCACACGTGCGCGCATGCACACGCACACACAAGCTGCACCTCACACACACTCAGCTTGAATATGTGAAGATCTCTATAAATACGGGCTCATCTGCAAAGGTGATAAATCTTCAGCTGCAGCTTCTAGCTCCATAGGACAGACCTGGGTCCAGCACAAAACATTTTTCTGCTTTAGGAAACAAGAGTCCAGAGATAGGATCACCTCCATAACTAGGTATGAGATTTGAAAAAAAGATTTTTTAGAAAAAGACGTTGAAAAAGCAGACAAAGAAAATTACGGGCTATTAAAAATGCAGCATTTTAACACACACACGTTAAGTAATAGCTAGTACGGCTTTTGTTAGGTTATTGTCAGCAAAGCTACGAGTTGGAGATTCGAAATCACAGAAAACAAAACTGAAGGAAGTTTCACACAAACCTCTTGGAAGTCAGACAGGAAATAAGACATACATTTTTGATGAGGGTAATTAACCATTGGAACAATTTATCAAGGGTCATGGTGGAATCTCCATCACTGATAACTTTTAAATGAAGGTTGGTTGTTTTTCTAAAAGCTCTGTTCTAGGAATTATTTTGGGAAGTTCTCTGGCCTGTGTTATACAGGAGGTCAGACCAGATGATAACAATGGTCCCTTCTGGCCTTAGAATCTAATGAACTCAAATCATCAAGTTTATTTTATTGTCCCAGTTATTCTACTTCATAGTGTTTCCATAATATTCACACAAAATAACTACAAAATGAACGGTCCCAGGGTCCAGTTTTGGTGTTTTTTCCCAAGTCTCTCTGGGAACTTGCCAGAGCTGGCTCTCTCATAGGACTGTAATTCTTCACTGTTAGTTCCAGCCAGAACCAGGAAGTGCAGAGGTGTTTGAACACTTAACATTAAAGAATTGTATGCTATTAACTCTTGTGGCGTCCTCTACGTGTTCATGTACAAAACTGATCTCTGGATGTTTCTGGGGCAGGAGTCTAAGTTTCAGACTGTGTTAATGGAGATGCTCTTTTCCCTCCTTTTTTGTGGACTGCAGGCCTGGTTCAAATTATTATTATTTTTATTACAGTAGTGCCTAGAGATCCCAACTGAGATCAGGGCCTGGTTGTGCTAGGGACTGTACATACCAGAGCAAAAGGCAGTCCCTGCCCCCAAAGAGCTTACCATTTAAACAGACAAGACAGTCAAAGAATGGGAGAAAGGAAGTATTAATATTCTCATTTCATAGATGAGGAACTGAGACCTTACCCTCATTCCAGTACAGTGCCTCTATCCTTCCACTTCTTCATCCCAACTCACTCATCCTCAGTGTTACACAGGTGTAACTCCACTCACTCCAATTGTGTTGCTTTTGATTTATACTGTTATAAGCGAGGAGAATTGGACCCTACGTGTGTACTAGTACCAGAGACAACGCTCCTGCCAAATCCTACTGATTTATGCAGCATCCCATGGCATTCCCTAAACAGAGGATGCAATGATAATCAATGTGCCAGCACTTTGTATTCCTATGAAATAGTCCTTTTACTTGTTTATAAGTGTTTGCATTACATGACAACATGATAAAGGGAGACAGAGAAAACACATTCAACTAAGACAGACCGTCGTTTCTAGATAACCCAGACAGTTTCTGCTGAGAACATAATCCTGCAATATCTCTTTGCATTTAATGAGATGCCGGCCTGAGACCAGGTAAGACGAGGAAATGGCAGAGAGCCACGATCCACCTGCAGAAGCAGAAACACCTGCACTGACCTGCCTGCTGCTTCCTGCTGCAGACAGGAAACAGCAAGACAGTATCCTTTCCCCATGTTTCCCCCATGAAATCATGTCAGTTAAACAAATCAACTAAATACTAAACCCAACTGAATCATAGCACATCACTGAGACGTGCTAAAAGTGCTACCAGACACAGAAGTCTCAACTAGCTCGTATGACGTGGGAGCAGCCATGTGCCAGATTAATCCTACAGACAGAAGGTTCTTAGGAGCATGAGCCTGGCCACAATGGAAAAGGCCATCATTCAGTCACAGTTCCATCTTCTCCAGTAACTTTTTCCTGAGAGTGACCATGGGTTGATGCTTCACAGGAAGTTAAACTCCTCTATAATGCATCCAGTAGTACAATACAATAATAGGGGACTTTTATGCCCTAAAACATGAATTGGTAGCCCTCATAATATCTAACTTGTGCTACTTTCTCTGTAGCCATTTTTACTCATATAAACATCTCATCCTTTTAAATTCATAGTACAGGTCTGTCTCATCTTACGCAGGGGTTCCGTTCCGTGGTTAGCGCGTAAAGCGAAAACCGCGTATAGACAAAACCCCATTGAGTTCAATGGTGGGCGAAATCGCCCGCACTACAGGTATAGTATTAAAACTGTTTTTCTCTTCTTTTTTTTTTGTTTTTTGTTTTTTTTTTTGTTTTTGCTGACTGTGTAAAGTTGAAATCGCGCATGTTAAATGCATGTAAGATGCGACAGCCCTGTAAGTGAACTGCCACCCTAAGATCTTTCATTACCACCTGCAGCAGATTAATTATTTGCTGCATACAAACTATTTTCTATACCCACTGTAAAGATCTGACCTTTTAATTTCTCTGTAGGAATCATTTGCTGCTAGTGGTAATATTCAAACCTGCTAGGAGTGGACACACGGCTCATAAAGGATAAAGAAAAAGTAGTTATGCAAATTAGGTAACACTTCTATTTACAGGCTAGACATACAGAAAACTTACATTTAGTAGAGCACTAGAACTATTACACTGCTAATAAAAAAAAAATAACCCATGATTATTTAACATACTCAAGTCAATTTAATCAATGTAGTAACTATAAACATGCAAGACTGTCTGAAACATAGTAATCCAACCTCAATTAACTTTTTAATGCTCAACTGCTGTGTAATTAATAACATTGCTGAATGATACCTCTGTGTTCTGGCAAACTGTAGGAAGAGATCATATCTCGCTGAATGACAGTTTCAGGAGTGCTGTTTTTTGGAGATTTATGATGTAACAGGATTAACGTGACCAAATGCTGGTTCATGATCTATGTTCATGTGAATGGGGTAGGGAGTCTCACAACACAATCCCCGCACCTCAGAAGTCTTGCGTCTGATGAAGTGGGCATTCACCCACGAAAGCTTATGCTCTAATACTTCTGTTAGCCTTAAAGGTGCCACAGGACCCTCTGTTGCTTTTTACAGATTCAGACTAACACGGCTACCCCTCTGTTAGGTGTGGTATGTGATTCAAAATGGGAATCAACCCTCAAGGTCTAGTTTCTCAAGCAGAACAGAGAGTGATTTCCCTCTGCCTTTAAATAATAATGAATTTATCAAAGTAATTATGCTGTTTTAGTGCTAATGAACTGAATTAATTTAATTCTAAGATGAAATATTGCATAATTATTTTCTAAAACTCAAATTACTACAGCATATCTCTATGAAAACAGATGCACTGGAGAGAAGCTGCAGTGTCTTGAGAATTAGAGCTACTATCCTTTACTTTATATCTAGTCTATATGGGCACTTTGTTCATTTTTTTATAATATGATTCCAATGAAAAGCAGTTGTGATAATCTTTAAAAAAAAAAAAAAAAAAAGCTGATGCCTTTTATGCCAAAATGCCTGGGGTTAACTTTTGCCCTAATGTAATTGCATTGGTGCTGGAGGCATTTACAGAGGGTTGGATTTGGTGCATGCACTCTGAGAAGGGAAGAGAGAAGATATTTTCGAGTCCTTGAAAATTTTAAAAAACTGATCAGCCAAGGGCGTGCTGCTCCATAGTACTATAGTTCTGCTGATTCTTCTCTAGACCTGTATGAAAAGTTTGCCACCCAACTAGAAACTACACAAATGTCTCCATTAAGGGTTTCTTTACCCATTTGAGTCTTAGGCTGATTTGATTGATCGGTATTCCTAATATTCAAAAAACGTATCCCGAGTGATCCCAGGGACAATTGACTGGCTGCCCTAGACACCAGGCAATGATTGGGGTTTTACCTAGATTTAAAGGAGATAAAACAGAGTGGGTTTGAAAACTTTGGGGTGTGATGCCATAGGATTCTCTCCTCCACCATTATGGCCCTTTTACGCTATTGCAAAATAACACGTCCACTAGGGCCTTGGATCTAGCCAGGACAGAATTCCCCCTGGTGCAAGCTTTGTGTAAGGTAGTGTATGCTGCCCTCTGAGGCTCCGGGTACAAGCCCCATCACAGGGGGTGTCCTGCTGGGAGGAGTGTATCAAAAGGTAAGGAGGGCAGGGACATGGCCCATACATAACACTGAAGGGATGCTGGATGGTGCTACTGCCCACAGACAGCTGGGGACAGCCAAGAGAATGCTTAGCTCCCGTCTTCCTGGGCTGAGTTTGGTGCTGCCCCATTTAGAGGCACAGCAACAGTCTCACTCTCGGAGGTCGGCGGAGTTTTACCCTCACGCGGTTCCTTCTTTGGGCTCTCATAAACCAGCTTTAAAAGGACGCCGGCAACCTGACTTTTTAAAAGTGCATAATTTCAAAATATTCCAGTTTGTAATCAAGAGCCCTTGAAATGGCATGTCCGGAAATGTATTCATTTTTATATTCCTATTTTTAAAAATGGTAAAGGTTTACTCTACATCTTTACAGATGTTTAAAATGGACTCTCCCTTGCTAAATGTCCATATACAAATGTACAAAGTAAACACCCTGAAAATAATGTATGTATTGCTATTCCCACCCCCAGTTTAGGGATTTTGGATAACAAGTGTAAATATAACAGATACACAAGGATCTATCTGGAAGTTTGGTATTTCCTTTTCACAGTACTGGATGGTCTTTTTTTAAATAAATGGAGATGGGATGAGACAATTGTTAAGGAAACTGTTTTTAGGCCAAAGCGTATTATAAAAAGAATCCATTGTAGTATGAATGCGGCAGACAAAACTATTGCGCAGTTAAGCTCTGTCTGGATAACTTCATCAGGATATGACCAGATATGTTTACATGATAAATGTGATTTTATTTTTACCCTTTCAAGCTTACCATTTCCCCCCTTTCAAATGCTCTTATCAGGCTAAACATTTATAACTTGCTGCCTTTCCAGGGACTACACCAAGTACACAGACAAACCCAGCCTGCCTCCCTCTAACCTGCAAACAACAGAGACTCAACAAAACATCCATCCCATGCAGCACCTCCCAGAAGTCTCTAAGAAAAATCATGGGCCTTGACGAGAATATACGTAGATGAGCTCAATCATGGTCTGTGTGGTACAGAATGCCATTGAAAATGCTGTAACTTCCTGGAATGGTCAGATAGAGTGTATCCAATGCATGTGCGGATATGGCAAGATATTGCATCTCATGTTGACCTTATTTCATAAAATCCCTCTCTGTTCTGTTGTCCTTGGCTCCTCCTGTTTTTATGCCATCCTATTTCTATGGCAGACAGAAAGACTGAACTAGCCCACAGAGAAGTCTTTGGAGAGCATCTTGCTTCTTCAGGTTCTCTTTGCCAAAGGAAATCAAGATATTTTATAGATAAAATGGTCCCACAGCTGCTGCAGTGAAAGACTAAACATTTCCATGCCAAAACTACTTTTCTTACTTCTCTGTGGGCAGTGACCCCTTATTACTGATATAACACAGTAGTAGTAGCACCTAGAGGCCTGGGTTGGGGTCATTATGCTAGGAACTGTACAGACACAGAATAAAGGCAGTCCATGCCCTCAGAAGCCTACAGTCTAAACAGATGAGCCAGAGAAATGACCAGACAAAAGTAACAGCCAAACATCATAGACAAACTCTGAAAATGTTTTGAACATCCACTTCAGCCCCTGCTGTGATTGACCTTAAGCAGCATATTCACCGGCAGAGACTCAATACAAACGCGTCTCTTAACCTTAACAGGAACCACCGTTAAAGAAAACTACTTTAAAGGGGGCACCCGCTTGGCTTCTATGCCAAGTGACACTTGTGTATTGTTCTGGTGTACACAACAGTGCCTTTCCACCAACCCTGTCTGCTCTTGTAATAGAACAGGGTACTGACATATTCAAGGGTTTTGAACAACATGCAGCATGGCCTGGATTTCCTTGCTTAAAAGTTATGGAAATGGTCAATTTTGCTAAGAGGATGTGCACAAAAGGAATAGACAAAACGGGGGAAGAATGGTCTTGTGGTTAAGGCAAAAGAATAGGAGAACCAGCAGATGTGAATTCTAGTCTTGCCTCTGCTATACATGTGATGTGACTTTGCTGTGTCATGTCACCTCAGTTTCCCCCACTACTAAATGGGGGTGATAGCACTTACCTACTTCACAGCTGCTGCCAGGTTTTATTATTATTATATTAATTTTAACCACCTGAGGATTCTTGGGTAGAAAGCAAAGTATTGTTGGTACTTGGACACAACAGTGATTGTCACACTAGAAATGTGACAGACAGGCTGACAGACCTAAATTACACTGAAAATATCTCCAAAGACCTCAACAGCAATAACTCCTGCTCCAAGAGTCAGCGTCACAAAAGGGAATGAAATTCACCCTGGGAACACATTAGAAGTCCATTGTTTACAAAATACCATCCCCATGTTCTTAGAGATGCTGCAGATCCTCTCACCCTAATCCCCACATCTAATCCTTCATTTGGGGGTTTTCTAGCAGACACATTATTGGGCTTGTGATAGCCAGCTGCTATTTACCAAAAATGGATCAAAGGGATTATGATGAAGGAGAAATGAGAAAAGGCCAAATATCTCAGAGGTGTTTGAAAAGCTACTCAAATGTGACCTGGAAAGGTAAAGTTTGATGTCAGACTGGAGGGAAAATCATGACAGAAATTAGAGATACACAAACTGTCTTGGAATTGGAAAAAAACTAACAGACCTGAACTTCTGCCCAAAACCCTGATTGATGTTTAAACCTTTCCCGATGCTGGAAAAGTTAGGTTAACTTCCAAATTTCACGATCCAGACTAGGACCAAGGATACAAATGCTATGAAGAAGTTTATCCTCTTGGCATTTTCAATGTGTCTGAACATGGGAAGTACTGGTGCAATATTTCTAAGCCAAAGATCTTCAGATAAACATCTGAAGTTTTGGATGGAAACCAAACAGGGCCAAAGCATTCAGCATTTTAGATCCTCCTATCTTGGATGGAAAGAAGACTGTTTCCAGAGTGCATGGACTGAGTTTGCTGCCTTGTTACTAGTGAGGACTTTGGAGCATCTGATATCAGCAGTGGATAGTAAATAAGTTTAGCAGACAATTATTTTTAAAAGAGATTTCAAATAGTCAGAGGATGTGGAAAGACAGATTAAACGCCACCCTTTTGGGGCATAACAAGCGAATATGCTGTCATGCGGTTGCCAGAGACAGGAATGATAAATTACCAGTTGCTCCTGTAAAGCAGCAATCACGGATGATGTGAAGGTTTTGGGAGGAGAGGAGCAGAAAACGGAGATCATGATTAATAAAGACAGTTATCAAAATAGACATGTTTTTCCCCCCTTTCCTTTTTAGCCCAACATTCAGGAGTACAAAGTAAAACACCCAGCATCATTGGGTTTGTGCCTGATGTTATTCCCTAATGATCAGTTCATCCAAGCTTAACTAATTAAGTATATAAACAACACTGCAGATTTAAGATATACTGGTGACGTCTGCAAAGAGAGGAAGAGACACAGAATGAACACACAGGCTGTACCAGGCAGTACGCCAGGCTATGCTCATTAAAAAGCAGCAGGATAAACTAGCTTCACAACTCGAATGCCAGCAGACATTCCCAGCGCCAAACTCTGTGCTCAAAAATTCCATGCAGATCTTTCCCCCTGACTGCAGAAGCTGTGACTGTTACTAATTACACTAATTGTAACCCTTTTGCTGTCACTTTGTGCTCCCCATCTGTTTCTTGTATCCACCTGTTGTCTCTTATAACCTTGCTGAAGCTGGGAGCATCAATTCATTATGTGTGTGTACAGCGCCTAGCACAAAGGGGCCTTGATTCCCAGGCGGGTCCTCTATGTACTTCTACAATACAAATACGAATAAGCTGTAACTATAAGTAACAGGACAAACCCTAAAGTTGTTACTCAGGCAATCTTCCATTGAATCTACTGAGTGGGCTAAGGAATTTTGCCTCAGTGAGGATTTCAGTATTTGTCCCAATAAAGACTGAATAAGCATTAGGGACAGCAGTAGTTTAGCATCCAAACTACTGTGCAGTAAGTTTGTTTTTCAATTCCCTGCTTGCTGTTGGAATTTTGAATCAGATTCCAAGAGACTGTCAGACTAGGAATCAAAGATGAATAAATAACATCTTTTAAAGGTGGGGAAAAATTGAGTGGGCATAAACAGAGGGGGGAGGGCAGATGCAGTGTGACCTCATCAGTTTACCTGAAATCTGACTGACAACATCTCAACTCCACTGCCCCCGTGCTTGAAGAAATAGCGGCCAAGGGATCAACTCTACTCAAATTGCAATTGCTATGGGCCCTATTGATTCATATAATCAATTTATAGACACTCACTTTATATGCATTTCTAAATCTCATAGCAGTTTAGAATAGTTGGTGAACTAACCCTAAACACCAAGCCCCTCCTGAAAAGTGGGGATGAAAACTTAGTGGCCTGAATTTCAGGGGTGCTGAACACACACAGCTACAACTGGAGTCTGAGTCAGAGCTATGGGTGCTCAGCACCTCTGAATATCAAGCCCCAAATGATTTTGGTCATCAAATAAGACCAAAATTTTCAGAAGTGACCACTGACTTTGGGTGTCCAGCTTACGGCACCCTGAGGCTGATTTTCAGAGATGCTGATTACCTAGAGCTCCCATTGTCGTCAGCTGAAGTTACGGGTGCTCAGTACTTCTGAAAAATCAAGCCCAAATTCAGCCTCCCCTTCCCCCCTCTGAAAATGAGACATGCAAAGTCAGTGGCCGCTTTTGAAAATTTTGGGCTCAGTGTACAGCAGGGATGGAACAGAATCCAGATCACCTGACGCCTTGTATAATCATCCTACTTCCTCTGTTAGCTGTGTGTGTGTCCAAATATCATGATCAGAGAGAAAACAATTATAACTAGATCACTGTAGAAATTTATCTTATGCTTATGCTAATTCAATAATGTTGGGATTTTATGGTTCCATATCTCAGAAACTTTCCTGATTAAGTAAGTATTTTGTATCTCATTGGAAAGGAAGATTCCTGACTTTCTAATGGTTAAAAAAAAAATCCCATTTTTAGCCTGCAGGGAAAAAACATTGTTCTTAAATGTTTAACTGGTGCAGGACTGAATGCTGTTCACCCTAAGAGTCAGACCAGAGTAGTGTTTCAGGGGGAAGGGAAATTCTATATTTGGGAGGGAAAAAGAAGCATTTTTCTGGCAGGCTGATTAAAAAAAAAAAAAGTACGGCATCTGTTTGAATCTGCTCAGAGTTCTGGAATGTTAGAAAAAGTCCCAGTGGAGCTGGATTAGTGTGCAGAGTTCAGGTATGGTGGTCAAAGTTGAGTAATAAATTCAGTGTATCACATGGATATAATCTCCACACATACTGGATATATATCCTGGAGATTTGAGAGAGACCTTAAACATCTTTTCTGAAAAGAATAAATTACCATTTTTGGCTTCTGTTAAATTTCCCTACAAATGTAAATATTCATCACAGAACAAGTTTATAGGGATTACTGTTTCTGAATTTACCAGACTGATTCAGGAAAACTGTAGGTTTAACACGTTGCAGAGCTTTTAAGGAAAAGTATATTCGGTGGTATCAGCTCTCAAATTAACCTTCAATTTGTATGACTCCAGTCTCACAAAGAAGTGATTTGCCCCATACTGGCCATAAGATTCCCATGCCTCCTTAACTCTGCTCCTGGAGGTTGTACACTATGCTGTGAAGACAGAAATTTTAAAGAGGCCAAACATTCTCTTCTAAATGCTCTCAGGGAGAGTGTGAAGTCTGAGTCTTTTTTTGGTTTTAAAGGAGATAGATATTCAGGTGACCCAAATAAACTCCAATATCCTGATACTGGGTGGTGGGTGTGTGTGTGTGTGTGTGTCTTCCACTGCCCTCCCAAAGGAGCCATTTATGGGTCTGAAATAATATGAAATCTAGAAATTCCATATTCTCTACCAAAGAGAAAAAATATCATCAGATCAGATCCCCTGTTGTTTTGGAACCACAAATGGCTCCCTGTGCATTTGAAAAGCTCAGAACACACATACAAATAGCACAAAGAGTGGAAATGCAAATACAAATACCAGAATCTGAGCACATTCCAAAAGTAGGCCCTTTCCAGCACTATTCTCAAGAGCCTATTAATTGTTTACCCTCTGCCCGGGAAGCCTACTACTTGAACGTTTCAACAGACCTCTTTAGTACTGCAACATTTCACATTAGATATTGTCTATCTATTTTCACCATTCATATGAGTGACTCAAGGATCATTTTGGTCCTCAAGTTCCCCAGCTGGACTGTTTCTTCTATGACAATACAATTATGGTTTCAATGAGGCTATGGCCAGGTGCTTTGCAGAGGCTTCCTGGCTTAGTAGAGATTCAAAATAATGTCTGTGACCTCTTCTTAAATCCTAAAAGCAGGTTCATCTCATCTGGCTCTTTCCTGCAGCCTCGGAGCATGAAGAACCCTTCACTGCTTCCAGAAACATCTGCTCAAGGGAGGAAATAATTAACAGAGGAACAAAAAAATGTCCTCCTAATCAACCTCAGCAACAATTAGTGACCAAGAAACCCATCTCCCAGTGACAGGGAGCAGCAGGTTTACTAGTCCCTAAGAAAGAGAAAGGCAAAGGAAGAAGCTAAAGGCTGTTTGGAATCCCTCCTTCACCACTGGGATGTATGTAAGTACCTGTCCAGACTAGCACGAGTTATTTGGTTTAGATTGTGCGAAGGCTCTGGGAGAAGGCACATCTGTCAGAGAGAAAGTAGTTACACAGAGCTTGAAAATGCTTCCATACAAATAACTCCAGGCTGCTGAAGATCTTCTATTAAGAGATGAGAGAATGGGGTTGACAAAGATGCTCATGAAATGTTCTTGCTCTATGCAGGACAAATGTATTCACAACATCTGCAATTTATTGATGTCATGTCACCCTCCAGTGGCTTAGTTTCCCATCAGTCACCAGCACCATCCACGACTTCCCATTCATTCCTTCCCTACCCTACGTAATCACTACTGACTTTCTATTATTCTATCACAGTTTTCCTACCCATTCCTACCTATATTCTGTCACCGACCTCCTATTCATGCCCCCATCACTATGACAGGTGAACTATCCATCTACAAGTTAAATCTGAAAACTGGCTTCCTGATTTCCATGGACTTGCTCCAGTTTCTCGGTCTCTCATATTTCTCTCCTTGTCCCACAAACCTGCTTCCCTCCCCCAATCATGGCACCCTCCCACCTCCAAAGATTCTGATCTGGCATGCAAGAGGGGCATGCTCACCCAGTCCGGGATTCACACAGAAACATACCTGAAAAAGAACCTTGGTTACAAGTACAAAATTTGTTCTTTACACAAAGGAATACATGGAGATATATGTATCTCATAAAACTGGAAGGGACCTCGAAAGGTCATCAAGTCCAGCCCCCTGCCTTCACTAGCAGGACCAAGTACTGATTTTGCCCCAGATCCCTAGGTGGCCCCCTCAAGGATTAAACTCACAACGCTGGGTTTAGCAGGCCAATGCTCAAACCACTGAGCTATCCCTCCCCCCTAGATACATTTAAAGTATTTAGTCCAGACACCCATCTGCAAATGGTGCCCAAATTGTCTCTCAAACCTCCAATTTGTTCAAGTGACCAAAAAGCAACTTTCCCATTCTTTATGTCAGACAAGCAAAGCCATGACCTGGAGGTTGGCTGCTCACTTAATAATTCCAATTCATAATCTAATAGGCAATGGCAGCAAATGGAACATAGTCCTACATGTGCACTCAGATGCATTAACAAGCCTCTTGCATGAGTAGAGTGCAGTTCTCAGCCAAGAAAAGGGAAGGATTTTTCGATGCACTAGACAGGGCTGCTTTGCTCAGAGTGGTTTCATACATTGCCACAGCTGTCGAGAGAATGAATGGTTTATAAATGACCCCACAGGAGGGAGACCGAGGAGTGCTGCTGTACATCAGTGCCCTAGATCATTAGTAGCATATTGCTTGTACCACATGTTCAGAGGCAAGCACGGTCAGCACTAGATCCTTCAGGCCCAGATCTTCCCATTTATCCTTCTCCAGGTTTTGCTCAATACTTTCCAGTTCTAGCGAAAGCAGAATCAGACTTCACACACAGGAATACATGTAGCATCTCAAGACTCAATCTCACCTGGTGAACCATGCTTCTTCCTTTGAGTAGCTGTAAACAAGCCACCCTTAAATAAAAATCCTTCTAGGTTCACCCTTAAATTTGGAAGTGTAACATGTCTAGGCAATTCCTACCTAGATATTAACTGGCTGCTTCTCAGCTCTCCCTTCCTGGCCTATCACAAACAACGCTGGCAAACGTTCCACAGTGGGATGCTGTGGAAATATCACATTTCTTCAGTGCAGTCAAAACATCCCACTATGCTATTTATAACACCTCAAAAAAATACAACTAATCTGCCCTGTGGATGAGACATAAATCTGAGACCCTGACTATTCATGGTCATTATAGACCACGGGGCACATGAAAGCAGAGGGGTGATAATCGCAGTGAACCGACCAATTTCCAACCTAAATTCCATCTCTGAGTACATACAGCCTGTTGCATCAATGGCTGCATTTCAATGGTGAATGAAGTGAAAACTTGATATGTAAAATTTCCAATGTACTTGGGGATAAGGGGCGATAAGAAGCACTTTGAAAGATGTAAGATCTCATTAACAGTACTACAGACCATCAGAGTCAGTTAGATCTATCCTTCATGAGCAGTTATGCCCTTACACCCTCATTCCTTACCATGGTTTTCACACCATATATGCTTTTCAAGATACAACTGTGGAAAGCTTGCCCCCATTCAACTGTAAGCAGGGGCTGACTGAATTCTTCCCTGACAGCTAGCTGGGTGGGGGAGAGACTGGGTTTGTTGATGTAACTACAGTTTGCTCCTGCTTGGCTTAGATATCCAGCAGATAGAGCGTGCTTTGCTCACAGTACTCAACTTTGGCTGGTGTTGGGTTACAAATCACTAATCCTGAATGCAGGGGTAGTGAAATGCTGTTACCGATGTTGTAATTATTGTAGGAAAACAGGGAAGCAGGACTGTGCTTAACCTGTCCCAAACGAGGGGGTCACCCTCAGTTGAAAGAACCTCGTTAAGCCAGAGGCTCGAATGCCAGAGCCCTGTGAAAGTAAGAGGGGTGGGAACAGGTATCCCAGCCGGGAGTTGTGGACCCTCCCTGACGGGTCCTCCCTGGACTGGTTTAACCTGTCTTCCCCACACACACTGTTCAAAGAATGAGCTAAATAGGCTTCTTTAGGAGCCTCTTCATTATTTTAAATGCTCAATCAGAGCACACACCAGTTGTGGTAGGACTATGTTTCTGTCCTGCCTGTTAAGACCTAAAAAAAATCACAGAGCTGAAATCACTTGAAATGGGACAGTGTTTTTGCTCAGCCTGCAAAGCACTGAAAATGATTAAGAGACTGATGTGCTGCGGTCAGAGTAGAGAGGCAGGTGGCAGCAGAAGGTGACTGACAGTCAGCTGGCGAATGAGTGGCTGGTGAGGTGGAGAGGCAGGGCAGCTGGTGGAGAGGCGCGGCGGGAGTGGCCAGCAGGGCGACCGGCGGGATCAGCTGGCAGAAAGACGTGGCCATCCGCTGGCAGGGTGGCTGGCAGAGGGGGTGGCGAGCGAATGCCTGAGCAGTGGAAAGAGTACGGTGCCTCTTTGCCCTTCCTCCTCCATCCAGGGTGAGAGGTGAACGCTACAGATGCACTTCTGAACCCTGGGTCTGCACTGATCAAGGACAGCAACTGTGAGTGGGGTGCAGAGACAGGTTGGGGATGTGAAAGGGACTTTGGGGTTGCTGGACTTAAGAACCTGAGGGGAAAAGGACACTGCCCAACATACATAGGGGTGGGTCTTTTGCTCATGGTTTATGTTTACAAACCCTGTTTGTGGTGTTTTCCCAAATTAACGACAAGTTACTTCCCTCCTTTTATTAAAAAGTTTCTTTTCTATACTCAGACTCTGTGCTTGCACGTGGGGAAGTATTGCCTCTCCAAGGCACCCAGAGGTGGTGTGTAATTTTCCCAGGTTACTGGCTGGGGACTCGAGACAGTTCTGTGTTGTATCAATGGAAAGAAACCCATCCCTGGCTGCTGCCGGCTCCACCTGGCAGAAGGGTTACACAACCTTCAGGCCCAGAAGTTTGGTGTTCGACCACCTCAAAAAAGCAAATCACTCTGGTTTTCACAAGGAATCACAGGGAAGTTTTACAGGTAATTTTAACTAAAACCAGGAAGGAATATAAAAAAACCTGCTTCTGCAAATCTATTTAAACTGGGAAGAAGAGCCTTTCTAAAACAGCAACAATGCCACAAACCTGGTGACACTAAACATTGCTGTAGAAGGTATATATAGCAGGCGACTCCCTCCCCACCCCCCTTTAAGCTTCATGAATCCAAACCGAGGGACATTTCTTTTACATTTTGAAAAACTGGTTCACTCACCCCGCTCCCTTTCACTCACCCAGAGCCCTTGTAAAGAAGTCTGCAGTGCACATGTAGCAAGCTCTGAACTATGTGATTAGAGAAAGAATCACAATACCTGCCCTAAAATCTAGTGGAACACAAGTGACAGCCTCAACATTACCTCCGGACAGACTGTTTTTTCCACAGACTACAGAGGAGGGGCTTATTTGGCGTAATTGGCAGTGTCTGTCAGTAATGAAGATTTTATAGGCCCCCCCTAGGCCTGCCTAAGTCTTGTTCATCCTCTTCCCTCTAATAAGATCTGACCATTCAATTAGCCCTCACTTCAAAAGGCTATTTTGCTGGCTTCAGCAAAGAGAAAGGCTCATCAGAGAAGGAAAAAGAGGCAGCAAAACGGGCTGCTCAGGTCTAGGCAGTTGCTTCATGCCCATATTGAAAATTTTGCCCTAGATGTCCAGAGAACTTGGGGAGCAGGAGAAAGATAATGAGGCACTGAATTAAACAGCAGAGAATTAGTACATTTTGGTCAGGTAAGGGGTGGGACTATTGTTTCAAATAAAACCATCGTTCAGCCTTTTTTGCTTTGCAATTCAAGCAGTTTGGGACCAAAAGTGCCAAAACACCCTGGGAGGAAGTGTGTTCCTGTGGCATTTCTGGCACAACTAAAAGTAGTCAATGCTGGAAATCTTTGAGAGAACAAGTTCTTGTGAGATTTCCAGTGCAATTTTGCAATCCCGAGGCTTTGGGAGAAGCATCTAAACCTACAAGTTCTTATCCAAATTGAAGAGGACCTCTCAATTTTGAGATTCACTTGTCATAACAAAACCCCAAGAAGTTTCAGAAAGAACTAACTCATTGACTTCCAGTGCAAGTTTGTTCCCTGTCTAGGGGCTTATCCAGTTTAGTTTTTAAAATTGTTGAAGTACGGTGCTTCCTCTGCTTCTCTTCATGGATTATCCTGGGTCTTAACAGCGCACAGTCTCGGGAAGGTTTTGCCAATATCCTGCCAAAGAAATTTCCTTCTTAACTATGTCTAATTTTGAGTTAAACATGCTTCTGCAGAAGAGGCTCCTGTTACATTAAATCCTCCACCAAGTTTTCAGAATCATTGCTACATCTTTCCTCTCCTTGTTCTGAAGCTAGATGTGCTATTGACTGACCAAACTACATTGTTAATAACAAAGAGAAAAGTAGTAAAAAGAACGTACAAGAAGATAAAAGAGGAGCTAACTCTCTCTGGTCCAAGCTGACTTACCCATTTTAACTCAAGTGATACTTTTAAAGCTGAATCAAAGTTGCAGCTGGACAGAGCAGCCAAACCAGGAAATTCTGGTGCCAGGCTCAGAGCTCTTTGCATTTATCTGCCCATTTTTTATGAAGATTCTTCAGCCGCATTTCGCCATCAAAATGTAATACAATAAATAGAGCTGGTCAGAGGACAACTACCGGTACTCTGTTTTGTGACAACTTTCACAATTTGTTTTTGTTTCTCACTGGAATAAACTCTGAGCCTTGGAATGTGTTCACAAAATAGATGTGTGTTGAAATGTCCATTTTTAAGATATCTCTCTGGACCTCAGAAACCTTTCCATCGAAATCTCTGCAAAGATGACATTTTGTTGAAAATGTTCCGACAGCTCAAAAATAAACTATTTGGCAATGGGACCCAGTTGGGCCCCCTGTTTGGAAAGAAGACAAACCAGTTAAGTGAGGGTCAGCATTCTCATTATTTATACAGTCTGCACTGACAAAAGCAAAACAGAGAATTGTGCCAATTCTGGCAGGGCAGCCCTGATCCTGCGCCAATGAAGGCAATGGGAGTTTTGCCATTGATGTCGGGGAGAGTAGGATGAGAACCCAAATGAATCTAGATGGCAGGTTCATGGAGTAATATTAAAAACACTGTCATAGGATGCCAATCTTCAGGGTTCAAATAGTACTTTGCAAAAAGTTTCAGCTGAGTTATTTCATCTGAACCAATTCACTCATTTCCAATATCACAGTAACAGCATCAAATGGCTAAAACCCAAGACTGTGATGGAAAAGATCTGGATTCCAGATTCGCCATAGATTTGTTGTGTTATTTGGGCAAATCATTTAACCTCTTTGCTTCAATTTCTCCATTTGCAAAATGATATCAAAAGACTTGCCTGCTTCACAGCTTAAATGCTTTCTGGTTGCGAGGCTCAATTCATTAGCGTTTGTAAACTGTTTTGAGATCTTCAGATTGAATGTTGCTATACAAATGCAAAGCATTATTATTACTGATCTGTGAAAATCACTGTTACAGAATATTAGGCACCAATTCTAGTTTTGTCAAGATAATTTCAGTTAAACAAACTGAAGTCAACCCAAGATAAAAGAACCAAAGTGCCTGATTCTCCTCTCACTTTCACGCAGGTAACTTTATTGACTCCACAGTAATTAGTGCTAAGCATGAGAGTGGAACCAGTCGCAAAATATTCAGAAGAAAAAGAACACATACATGTTTACCAATATACACACACACACACACACACACACACACACACCCCAGAGAGAAGAGGACAGATTTTTTTTTAAATTGCTGTTTCCCATGCAAGTTGCTGAAATACACTGATCAAAAAATACTGAAGATTCAACTTTTTTTTTTTTTAAGTGACCAAATACTTTTCATTCTACACGTTTTGAAAAGGAATAGGTTTTTACTAAAAGTTTAGTGGCTGTTTTTTTTTTCGCCCTCTTTTGACACTCTGGAGGGAGGAGACAAAGTAGGGGAGGGGACGAAGGAAAAAATGAAAAGCCACAAACCTTTTGGCTTCAGTTTTTATTTAAAGGGAAAAAAAATAAAAATCACCAACAAAGAATTTAAAAATATCCCAGTGTAAGGCAGGGAACTGTGCAGCCTCTCTAGCCCTGATCAGAAGGGAGTGGGACAAGGTTCCCTGCCCAGAGAGAGGTGACGGCTGGAGACCTGAGACCAGACTGGGCACTCCAGGAGTGGAGTGGGGTGGGGGACGCGCAAGGGAGGGGATGTGGCAGGGTTGCCCCCCACCCCACCCCCAATATGCTGCTTGGCTTGTACTGACCATGCTCACATGGCCTGAGCATGCTCAGTAACACTGCTGAAGCCCCTGCCCTCACTCCGCCCCCACCCCTACCCCACTACCGGCAGGCACGGGTCACCTTTTAGTACAAGATGGTTGTCGTCTTCCCACCTGCAGGCAGCACAAACTTACGACATGTCATGTGCAAAGACTCCAGTGAGTTCGACGTGCAAACATTCTGACAGGCACCTGCTAAAACCTCAGACAAGAGTATGGGGACCTAACTCTGGAGAGCCAGAGTCAAGAACAGAAGGCACTGGCAGGTCAAATCATTATCATGAAGGCTCCCTAGAAAGGTCCTAGTACACAGCACTTGCCTTTCATTAAAGAATATGAGTCTATGGGTATGTCCACCCAGTAGCTGGGAGGTGTGATTCCCAGTGCGGGTAGACAGCCATGCGCTAGCTCTGCTCCAGCTAGTATGCTAAACGTAGAAGTGTAGCCATGGTAGGAAAGGCGGTGGCTGGGGCTGACCCCATCGGTACATATTTACACTGCTAGCCAGAGCCACTGCCCACATTGCTGCAGCCACACTGTTCTTTTCAGCGCACTGGCTTGAGTAGATGTCTACCCTCGCTGTTAATCGTTCCTCCCAGCTTCTGTGTAGATGTACGCTACAACGGTGTCTCAGTTATTGGGTTTGGCTTTCCCCCCAAGAGAAGGCACTTACACATATTTTGTTTAACTATCTATGAATCTCTACATACCTCTAAGAATGTGAACAGCAAAAACCCTTTGTTTTTTGTTTAAAAACAAAAGCAAACTCACACCCACAACCCTCCAGGGAATGTTTGTTACAGAAATATATCTTGTGGTTGGGGTTTTTAATGGATTATATCTACATAAACAAACTTTGCAAATAACTTGTGAAGGGCAATGGAGTTTTGGACAAGAAAGCTAACTCCTGGCCTCCCTTTTTAAAACAATGGATGTATTTTTCTGCATCCCTGCACAATACAAACTTGTCATCTCGTACCTGTAAGAGCCAGCAAACCATTTTGTTTCTCAGGGTGACAGACAAGATCAATAGAAGAGTACACCAGTTAAACACCAGAGCAGAACTGATTGGCCATAATGAAGCCCTTCACTTGTTTCTCTTTTTCTTTGATCCTGTACATAAACACCCATTAAAAGCCCATTTGCCGAACCTTCTTTTCTTGATAATTTACAGCTGCTTCTTGCCCAATCCCTGTCAAGCCAGAATCAATGAGCTGACAGATTCCCTGATAGCGGTTTACAGTGACTAAACAATGTATTCTCAAGACGTAGATATATTAAGCTCCTCCAGGTATACATGTTTGAGCTTTCGAGATTGGGACTTTCAAAAGGGGTCTATGGAAGTTAAACACCCTACTCCCATGCCAGTAAGAATATGATATTTTCTCAGCTCTGAGCTTTAATGGAGGCTCTAGTGCATGGCCCTGGGTAATAAAGACCTGACAACATAGTCGCAAGTAATCACAATAACAAAAATTAAGCACAAATGGGACCTGAATTCTTTTAGTAGTAATCTTCCTGAGATACTTACCCAAAAAATTAAGGATGTACTGACTGAAAGAATAAGATTGATAGTTTAAAAGTTTTTCTGGGATGGGTCAAAACTCATACATAAGAAACGACATGAACAATGCCCATTTTTTGAAGGGAACTTACCAAAGCCATTTTAAGGTTCTGAAATGTTTGGCCATAGGCTGTTTCCCCATCCCTACCCCCAACAAACCTATACTTCTATTTTCTTACTGAGAACAGAACAAGAAGTGCTGAAATATCGAGAGAAAGACTAACTAAAACTTACAAGTGGCAAGGAAAGGGCCAGACAGCTCAAGGATGCCAGATTTCCAACCCAAGAAGACTAGAAGGTCTAACAGTCTAGAAAGTTTGGAGAAGCAGCACAACTTTGGGGTGTTTATTCAAAGTAAATCCAAACACTGCATCTTTTTAGGTTTGCATGCCACCTCAAGGAGCACACTGTTCATTTGAATGATTGGTATGTTCCTAGATAATCATGGTTTCCTTCCAGTCTCTTTGTCTACGATATAATTGAGTTCAACATTACCGAAACCCCAAAAGGGGAAATATCCGGTGAGACTCTGAGTAAAACAAACAAAAACAAAAAACTAAACAACTCCCCCCCCCCATGAAAATAAATGGAAACAGTTGCAAAAGCAAATGACTTGTTTGTACAATAACTTGTATTAGGCAATTAACAGTGGGATGAAACATTGCATTGCTACTGAAAAACAGCAATATTGTTTAAAAAACATTTTATGGGCGCGTTTTATGTTGTCCTCAGCAAATTTATTGCCAAGCTACAAAAGGCATTTATACACCCTTCCTTTTCCCTCTCACGAAAGGGTCATTGCTACTTAAAAAAGAAAAAAAACACAAGTGAAAGAACAAAGTTCCATCCTGCTGAATGCACTTTAAACTTCAGATTTTCCAATTCAAATTGTGAAAAACTTAAACAGCTGAAATTAAGTGCAAATATATTAGTTACATGGAGACAGCTCACAGCACTTTACAAGTGACTGTAATACCACAGGGATGACTAAAACGCCATCCTTGCAAGGTAACTAAGGGCATGGCTACGCTTGCAGATGTAGAGCGCTGTGAGTTAAACCAGCCTTCATAGAGCGCAGTAGGGAAAGCACTGCAGTCTGTCCACACTGACAGCTTCAAGCGCACTGGCGTGGCCACATTTGCAGCACTTGTAGCGGCATTGGGAGTGGTGCATTATGGGCAGCTATCCCAGCATGCAAGTGACTGCAACGTGCTTTTCAAATGTAGGAGTGGGGTGGAGTGTGACAGAGAGTGTGTTGTGTGTATGTGGGGGGAGAGAGAGTGGGTTTTTGGGGTGCTGAGAGTGTGTCAGCATGCTGTCTTGTAAGTTCAGACCCTCCTCTTCCCCCCCCCCCGCCCCTCTCTCACTCACTCAAAGCAAACAGTAAATGTTTACTTTTCTGAGAGCTGATAAGCAGCCAGCTTCTTCAAAACGGAGCTTTGAAAGGGCATTTCCGCATTCCTGCAGCCGATTTCACAACAATGTCAAGAGTGGCCACTTGACTTAAGGGGATTATGGGACATTTCCGGAGGCTGATCACAGCGCAGTAACGCAACACCTCGTTCACACTGGCACCGCGGCGCTCCAGCGGGGGCGCAGCAAACGTTATTCCACTCACCGTTGCTGTGGAGTCAGAGCGCTCTATGTGCCTTGCCAGTGTGGACGAGGAGCGAGCTAGGGCACCTGGGGCTGCTTTATTGTGCTGTAACTCGCAAGTGTAGCCGAGGCCTAATCACTTTCTGATAAGTCAGTCACGGAGTGCCAGTAGGATCTATTGTATAGGCTTCAATGTGCAGACTGCTGTGTATACTTGACGTGTCAAGTCCCTGAATATTAAAACAAAGTTATATATCAAAGCAACTAGAAAAGATGAAAGGAAACAATAGCTTTTCTTTCTAGAGCAGTTCCTATACTGTGCGGTGCAAGGGCGGCTCTCCAAAGCATGACGACGGGGACAGAGGAGAAGGTGGACAGTGCCCCCCGGCTGTAAAATCAGATAAAATTATCTTCACCCACTGGCTCTGAGGAGCCGTTATAGGTCAGTTTTGCTTCCCCACTTTAAATGTCACCAGCCGCAACTGGGGTTCTTTTACTAGTAAGGTCCTCTGTCAATTACTGCTCTACACAGCAGACATGAAACAGCGATCACTGCAGAGCTGCTTGCCACTTGCCATTCCTTTTATTTATGTGCCAATCATTGGTGCCAGAGCGCAAGGAATGAACCAACTGTTTCCATATAGTGCAGCCGGAAGATAAAACGAGTGTTAAAAGCGATCTCAGATCCATTCTCCCCTTAGATGCTATATATTTACCATGGTAACAGAGACTTCAGCTATCACAGACTGGGACCAGCTTTACAAACCCAGATGCCTAAGTGAAAATCTGGCCCTGGGTGTCAGGGAAAACATCTCGCTTTTGTTCTCAGCCTTCTAGGAACTTTTAAAGGGAACACTGGCTGAGTGCACGCCTTGCACAGGTTAGAACTAGGGATGGGCAAACTCCAGAGAAAATGGGAAACTCTGCAAACTTTCTCCCAACTCTCAAACTGATCCAGAACCAGATCTTCTTGGGAGCATTTAAAAATGTATATACCTTAAAAATTATTTTTCGCATCTCCCCATACAGAAACAAAAACTGAAGAGCCAAAATACTCTGAGAAAAGGTGTTTTTATCCTGAAAGAATACAAGCAGTACCCACCCTGTCCCTCGAAAGCCTGTCCTCTGGAATTACAGCATCCATTCTGGAGACGCAAAAGGTTTGGGTAGTTTGGACAAGCATACATGGCTAGATTCTCAGACAGTATAAATCTGCATAGCTCCACTGAGTTAGTGAGGCCAACTTACACCAGCTGAGGATTTGTCCCACAAGCTGTCCCAAAATAACTCAAATTCCACTTGGGGGGGAGGGGTTCACACAACACTAAAGAATACTGGGAAGAGAAAGATCCCTCTTAGCTGACTACCTGGGGCAAATGGGTTAGGAGTTGGTGCCGGTGTGATATTAGTTTGAACAGACATGTATTTATGCATAGGAATAATATACAGGTCTGTCACATCTTACACGCATTTAACATGCACAATTTCAGCTTTACGCAGTCAGCAAAAACAAAAAACAAAAAAAGAGGAAACTAACAATTTTAATACTGTACCTGTAGTGCGGGCGATTCCGCCCGCCATTGAACTCAATGTAATTTTGACTCTATGCGGTTTTCGTTTTACGCGCTAACCGCGGAACAGAACCCCGGCGTAAGATGAGACAGACCTGTAATGTAGCCTTGTGGAGCATACCAGTAACGCATTCAAATGTTAGAAACCTCGTTCCAGTGCAGCTGTTACAAAGGACCTGCCAAAACTGCAGTATCTGTGGAGTGATGGATTATATGCTTTATTGTGTATTTTTATTGTGTGCTTTGCTATAGATTTTTATGTTGTACATAAGCTGTAATAATCAAAAGCTGAAGCAACGAAGCGTGAGTGACTAAGAGATGTTGCAAGGTGTATTTCTGAGCAGACTTATCTCTGGGAAACTATTCCAGATTTGTTTCAGGGACGGTCCCTAAACCAGGATAAGGAAATTGCTGCAGTGAGTGACAGGAAATCAGTTACACCACATCAGCACAGCAATCTGCAGCCCAACAGTCCCACCCTCAGTCTCTGGGGAAAGGAAGAAACTGGCATCATAGACTAACCACATGTTCAGAGGGACAGACTGCAATACTGCTGTGAGGGCCACTCAGTGCTGGAAGGGAATTTTGTTTTGGCCCTCTGCCACGGACCCTGTCACTGTGTAAGTGAGGGTGGTGAAAGAACAAATGCTGTGGCTGGGCGGAAAAGACTGTCACAAGTGACAAGGGATTAGCAAGCTTGATAGTGCTGTCACTTGCATATATGAGACATGACCCAGAGGCTGATCTGTGATTACAAAATGTTCTTATGAGCTCATCATCTCTGTGGCATAAGCTAAACACACTAGTGACTTCTACCATTTTAGTGTATTAACTGGAAGTCAGCCGGTCACACAAATATTGTTATTACATTTAGTCCACATGGAAGCTAAAGAAGGGGACAACCCTGATAAGCCAAGTGGCCATTTCCTGTCCAGCAATTCCATGTGTCCTTTTGGAAAAGCATTTCAACACACTTGAAACTCAAGACTTTAAACTGAATGTTAAATAAAGTTCTCCACAGACCTGCAGTACTTGAACCTTGGGTAGAAAAGAACAATAAGAGTGGAATGCAGCATGAGATAATTGGAGCAATGACATAAACTAGATATACTATTCCACAGAATATTAGCATGAATAGAACCCTAGGAGTCCTTCCAGTTCTTAGGAGACCACCTGAGAGAGCAGAGGTGATGGTACCAGCACATACCTTATGTGCATGACATGACTGGCTTTTCTCACAATGCACCTGAAAAGATTTCCAATGCTGTTTTGCAGTCATTGTAGTGACAAGGAAAGGCGCCACATTTCCAACCCTTGAAAGTAAAGCAAGCTTTCCTGAGCACCATCCTTCTAAGAGAGTATTTACAGAATACGGTTTTCCCCTCTTTGCAGCTTTGCCACGGCAGCAATGGTAGAAGCACCAAGATAGACAGGGCTCCAGGCGGCTTCCAGTGTTTTAAGCACGGGGTTGCCTACTCACACCAGATCTACAAAAGACAGTGATTGTAATACCAAGCAGCTTCCAGTACTGTGTCTCTACAATAGTGTCCCCATTAGTAGAGATGCACTGGTGTTAGCAAAATGGAGAATTTCAGAGATAAGCCTAAGGCAGACAAGGCCTAATACACTTCCACTGGCAGGACCAACCACTAGATGTGACAGGGAAATTCAGCTTCCCTAATCTATTTATTCCTTGACCCCTCTGCTGAGCCTGCCAACAAGGCGACCAGATAGAGGTTAATAGCAAAGCTCATACAAGCCATCAAACAAGTGTCACTCCTAACAACTTCTAGGCAAAATAACCCAGGGCTAATTCACCCTACTAAGTCACCCATGACATAAAAGGAACCATATCTCAGAGTCACCTGTGCCATTCGCAATGTGATTTGTATCATAAAATGTACAGCGACATCATAGGCAGCTAAAAAGACAATTTATAATGTACCGGAACGGACATGGCCGCAACAGCAAATATACAGTTTAGAAAGTGACAGACAATTGCGAGCCAGTAGAAAAGTGATCTTCTAATTATACCCACGTGGCGTCCATTACCTCAGCACGTGCTGCACTGAATCCCAATGCAGCTCACAGAACACAATGGCATTCTGAGGGCAAGGGCAGTAACTAGAGGCTGCACTTTAACCGCTCAGGAGCCTCCCTTTCCCTTTATCCATTGCTCATTGTTTTGTTCAAACAGCAAAAGGGCCGAGCACAGCACTTGCCCGTCACCCTTATTATACAGCATTGTGGTATGTTGGCACTTGGATCTCTGCTGATTACAGGACTGGCTCCAGGGTTTTCGCCGCGCCAAGCGGTGGGGGAAAAAAAAAAAAAAGCCGTGATCGCAATTGCGATTGGCGACACTCCGGCGGCAGCTCCACCGCGCCGCTTTCTTCTTTGGTGGGAATTCGGCGGCAGGTGCTTCCCTCCAAGAGGGACCCCCCCCCGCCGAATTGCCGCCAAACAGCCGGACGTGCCGCCCCTTCCCCTTGGCCGCCCCAAGCACCTGCTTGCTGGGGTGGTGCCTGGAGCCAGCCCTGGCTGATTAGAGTAGGAATCAGAATGGTCATGCTAATTTGGGCAAGCCACTTTAATATCAGGGCCTCAGTTTCCCCATTTATAAAATGCGGGATATTACTACTTCCTTATCTCGAATCCATGTTGTAAGGCTTAATCCAGCAGTGCACTTTGAGAATCTTGGATTGAAGGCAACAGAGAAAGGCAGAATTTTATTACTATCGGTTTTAAAAATGCAAACACACAGTAGGGTGGAGAGCATGAAAAGGGCACTTCACTCAGGGAAAAGCTGAAACCCAGTTAAGGTTACACAAGCAAACATTTACTGGACCTGCCTGCCCAGAGATCCGGACTGACATTATTATTTGTTCCTTGTATTACCACAGCGCCAGGAGCCCTCCTCATGGAGCAGGATCCCATTGTACAGCTAGGTGCTGTTCAAAACGACTGTCCCTGCCCCCAAAGAGCTTACAAGCTAAGCACCAGACAAGAGACGACTGACAGATACATAGAGACTGATGAGGGAGCACAAGGAAACAATCAGACAATATTGGTCAGCATGATGGGCAGTGGTATCAGAGCACCAGTGGCCTACCCATGGTCAAGTTTTATAGCACGGGGAGGCAACTTATGGCACATGTGCCAAAGGCGGCACGCGAGCTGATTTTCAGTGGCCCTCACACTGCCCGGGTCCTTGCCACCAGTCCGGGGGGCTCTGCATTTTAATTTAATTTTAAATGAAGCTTCTTAAACTTTTTAAAAACCTTATTTACTTTACATACAACAATAGTTTAGTTATATAGAACAGACTTATAGAAAGAGACCTTCTAAAACGTTAAAATGTATTACTGGCACGTGAAACCTTAAATCAGAGTGAATAAATGAAGACTCGGCACACCACTTCTGAAAGGTTGTCGACCCCTGTTCTATAGACATCCCGGCAAAGGAGTATTTCAAGGAGGGATTTGAAGGCGGTAGCTTTGCAGATGTTTATGGAGAGCTCCTCCCCTGTGGGGGGGCAGCACGGGAGAATGCGTAAAGGGGCATATTTGAACATTTAAGAAGTGGGAGGTGGAGGCTGACATCATGGGCTGATCAGAGGTAGGCGCTGACCTCTCAGAGAAAACAGGTGGGACCGGGATAGTTCATGAAGGGCCTTGAAAGTGGAGACAAGCAGTGCGTGTGCGCGATGCAATAGAGAAGGGGGAGCCAATAGAGGGATGAAAAGAGAGGGGTGCCACAGTAAAATGACAGGCTCGGGAAATTATTTTTGCAGCAGCATTCTGAATGGACCTGAGCAGGGCAACATTGCATTTGTCAAGGCCAGAGAAAAGGATATCGTAGTAATCGAGAGACAAGATGATAGCCTGGAAGAGAGTTTTAGGTGGGTTGATTGATAGGAAAAGCCACATCTTAAAAAGGTTATGCAGAAAAATCTGCAAGGACTTATAGCACTGACTTGAAGACCTAGAAAGAATTGAAGATGACATCCAGGCTACAGGCCTGAGCAACAGACAGCAACACAGGAGAACTGATAGGCAAAGCCAGCTGCTATAAAAGCCTTGAGCTATTTGTTCCAAAACAAAAGGGATGTAAAGCAAAAATGTATTTTTAAGGCAATTACTGAAGGAGAGCAGCACAGGAATCTAATCCATAGGTCTGTCAGAGTCGGAAGAGGGCCTTATTTTGATTTCTTGGCATTCATGCACAGCGCAGCTTGCTGTTCTGGTGTCAAATGGAGAGTTTCCAGATCTCAGTTTTGTTTTTATTTGCCCCGGAGATGGAAAGAAAGCCAGTTTCTGAGCATTCCCATAAATCAGAAACACCTGTTGGCATTCAAAACAGTTCCTTGGCTGGCTTTTGCCAACTGAGAGCCTAGCAGGTGTCACTGCAGCCAAGGGGAATAACTAAAGTGGGTTCAGAGGCCCCACAAATGTTAAACTACGCAAAGAAAAAAGTCTGCATAATTGCATGCAGTTCATGTGCACGTGTGTGTACGTCAGACCACAAGAAACAGTGGTCCCATAAAGTTAAGCATGCAGTTGGGTGTCTGGGAGGAAATTAATGCAGCTGAGACTGGAAAACCTCACCCCATAAATAGCAAATGCTGATAGGATACGCCATTCAATCTCTAACTGTTTCTGCTGGCGAAAATGCTGGGCACACCTCCTTTTGTCTTGCTAGCATTCTGACTCCACTCCTCAGCCAGGTGAAAAAAAACCATGACTCCAGCCACCCCCACCATATAGCCTATTGCAGAAATTTGACCTAGTTTCCTAAGGATTCTATTATTCTTTGAGGCATGGGCACTAAATGGCCAGCATTATAAAGAAGAATTAACAAACCCACCCTGAAATTAGCTCCACAAAGCACTAATTCGGTGAGGCGGCATGGGATAGAGGACGGGGGAATCAAGATGCCTGATGTTCTGCCATTAACTCATTGTCCAATTTGGGGCCTCAGGTTTGTCTATTGTCATCATGTGCACTTCTAGGGCTAGATAGATAAATCATATGAAATTATATAGGCCTTTGTAATGTGGAGACTGACTGAACAGCAATTAATTTTCACATTTCCATTGAGGTAAAATGTGGTACACGCTTTCTCTAAGGCCAGATATGACCTTTGGCCAATCCATTCAAGGTCATCAAAGGGCATCAGTCTTTCTTATCCAATGTCAAACATTCCAGTCCCATTTGCAGTGGTAAACCTGACATTTGGTAGACTTACTCATTATAGACCACTGGCTATCGCAAAAGAAATCCGAAATCCCATTTCAATCAAATCACCAAAACATTCTCATTCTAATAATGTACAAAATGTCTTACTATTTTATGTGATCCAGTTGGGTTGGATTTGAGGTCTCCAGTTTGGGGAAATTAAGTTTGCCTGGGGTCAGCAGTTCTATTTGATGAATTTTAGCCAGGCTAATTGGTGAAGATGAGTTCATGCTCCACAGGTACTGATGCTTACAGGCAGGTCCCTCCTCAGAATGGACTGCTGTCAACTAATCAATAACACTCGCTGTGTATCACTTTAGCCATCTGTAATACTGATGTAATGATATCCACCTTTAAGCGATGCTGCTAGTAGTTTTGGGTAAATCTGAAAAGGTTCAATTTCAATAATTACCATCTGAATCTCCTCCAACTCCAAAATTAGCCAGACACCCCCCCTAGAACACAGAGAAAAGGACAGTTACCTGTTCCGTAACTGCCGTTCTCCGATATGTGTTGCTCAAGTGTATTCCACAGTAGGTGTGCGTGCTCGCCACGTGCACCAGTGCCGAAAGTTTTTCCCTTAGCAGTACCCATAGTGGGGGAGCCCCACTATATCACGCTATAAGGGGCGCTGCGTGCTCCCCCCACCCTCAGTTCCTTCTTGCTGCCAGTGAAGGTAGTCGGAACTTTGTGCTCCAGCCTAGCTGTAGCTCTCTAGCCTTAGTGGTACGATTCTTCGACTGTAGTTAGTTTCTCTAGTTAGCGGCCCGGCTCGGGGCATGCCCCGTGCCCCAGGCTTCAAGTCATGCAACTCCTGTCGCAATTCCATGCCCAGAAACGATCCACACTCTCAGTGTCTTCGCTGTCTGGGCGAGACTCACGAAAGTGAGCATTGCAAAATCTGCAAATTGTTCAAGCCTCGGACGAAGCGTGAAAGAGATATCCGTTTCCGAGCTCTGCTCATGGAGTCGGCATTGGCCCTGGCACCGGTGCGCCGATCTGACCCGGCGCCAGGCATCGCGTCCTCGGTGTGGAGCGAGGGCCCATCGACCAGTCGACACCGCTCCCCCGCTAAGAAGCAAGGGAAGACCCAACGGCGCCGAGACAAGGATAGGGGTGAGGCCGGACCCGAGTTGGGCAGCCCACAATCCCCATCGGGACCTAGACCTCCGACTCGCGCGGAGCAGAGTAGTCCGGTCCCGTCTGCGCATGCCTCTCCTCTGGTAAGGATACCTTCAATGCCAGAGGCAGCACAGGCAGTGTGTGACATCCTTGTCCTTCCGGTGCCGGGCGCACCGCCCAAGTCGGGCCCCTGGTCCCGAGGGAAACAGCCATTGGGTGCTCACCAACCATCTCCACCCCACTACAGGTACTGCTAAGGGAAAAACTTCTGGCACCGGTGCACGTGGCGAGCACGCACACCTACTATGGAATACACATGAGCAATCACTCGAAGAAGAACTTCTGGTTAGGTCAGCTTCCAGACCCAACCGGAGATCCTGCAAGAACAGTCTTTTGGGGGATATTATAACACTTTCATCTCCTGTCTCAGCATGAAACTGGAAGTGAAAATACAAACTACTGGAACACTGCAGAACTTCAGTCAAGGTTGATTTTTGAGTTTGGTTTTAAAAGAAAAGGGAAGGCGTGGATTAGAAGGGCGAGTCTATGTTTTTTTGGTTTTGGTTTTACCCAGACTGATTCACCCATCTATTCCTGTGAGGCTTTACATTAATTAATTAATGTTGTGAAACCAACAGCTGTTGGAAAGCCCCCACAAAGAAAAGAGACGTACAAGGGCAAATTCATAATACTAGCTTGAACCTCACATTTGAACTTGATGTAATGATACCAGAATAAGCAGGATTCCTGTTTCCTGAGAGATCATTTTTCATTGGCATTTGGTAACAGATGTTACGCAATAAAAAAATGATTGTAACAAATTGTTTTTCTTTCTGGCTGGTGCCAGCTGTTGATCTGGTTACGATGGTTGCCAGAGAAAGCTTCTGCTCCTTCTCTGAAGGAGTTGTTATCAAACAACTCAGTCTGGCTTGATATTGCACAGAATAGCAAGGCTCCTCTGCAGTAAAGGAATTCCAGAGAGCCACTGGAATGCACAGAGCTGCCAAGCACTTGAATTCGATTCAAGGATATGGAGAAATTGTTCTATTTTCTCATATGCCCCTCATTAATTATACCACTGGAAACTGGAATCTTCAATGTCTCTTCCCGGAACACACAGCATCTCAAAGATATTTTGACATTCCCAATTATTAGTTTCTTGAATTATTATATTAGTTGCTTTAAAATAAATGTTAAATTATTCTATTAATTTGATGCTCCTTTAATGCTGGGAGCATGGGAGGAGAGAAGAAAATGCGTTAGGATTAAACGCAATGAAAAATAATAGAGATGAAGCTGATTGATTGTTTCAGAAACAGAATTAAAAGGTGATATGAACTGGCACAAAATCACCTTCTAATTGGGTGCCTTAAAAACCGCAACGCCCTCCTGAGGAAAAAAGCAGTGTTAGACTATCCATCTCTACAAAAACATTAGCTGTAATACTTTCTTTTGTGACATTTGGACCGGTGCATAAATCATCCTTAAACATGGCAATTCTGACCATTTCCACAAAGCGTGTGCTAACATTTACCCTTTTTTCCTTCAATAATCTTTCCTAATATCACTAAGAAAAGGGTCTATTTTCACTGGAATGGGTCACATTTTCCAATTTGAATCAAAAGGCAAAAAAAAAAAAAAGCGCTTGAATTTTGAGTAGTTTTGAATTTTGTTATGTTTTGCTGACCTATGAATCCTAATGCAACATTATCACAACTTTGACCAAGCTCCGCTATAGGGTTAATACTAATATGAGTTTGAGATGATCTGGGGCTTGTCATAAGTCTCTTGAAGATAACTCCCAATTAAAGGTCATGAGAAATAAACTCTCTCAAGACACTTTTTTTCTATAATGTAAAAAGGCTGAGAGACTTGAAAATTCTCAGCGGGGTACAGAACAAAAACAACTCAACAACAACAGGGATCAATCAGAAAGCAGGGGAACTGTTAGGGACAGACATCTGAAGGCGGAATTTGCTTGACATTCCCAAAGCAACTAGATAAGCTCTTCTAGGAAACTGAAGTGAAAAGTCTACTCTGGTTTATTATTTCATCCCCAGCCTGCACAATGGTCCCAGCATACCTCAGAAGACACAAAAGACATCAGTTAAACATTTTGAGTAACATTATTTATCTAATTTGTGTATCTGCTGCCAAAACAAATATATGTTCACCTGTCCACTACGAACTGGACTCTAGGGCTAAAGCCTCATTTCAGAGCTCCCAAAAATCTTTTTAGAACATATCTCTTGTATTTGTTTTGGCAGCAGGTACATGAATTAGATAAATAACAGTCACCGCCATAAATGACACTAATTGGTCTCCTTGTTGTGAAGATCTGCTAAAGACAAAGTGGGAATGGAGTCTAAGCTACACTGCAGGTCAGAGATGAAGGGATGCTCTGGAGAAAGGGCTGGTCTGGCATAATTGGTAGGAGATGCGCTGGAGAAAGCTTACATTGCCACTGCCCATGCTGAATCTGCTCTGGGGCTAGAGGGTTTCAGTCCCAAGGCTGTCAGTCCAATACCATTTCTGAGCATTAAATAGGTGTGTGTTTTTTAAATAGTTTTTTTTTTAAATGAAAGAAGTGCATTTTATTTTATCTACCTAATCCAGAGAGACAAGAAATTTTGAAGATCAAAGCCCTTCCAACTCTTGCATGCTAGAAACAAACACAATGTACTTATCGTTAATATTATTTCAAAAGAGGATAAAAATAGACTCTTCCACAAAC
This sequence comes from Trachemys scripta elegans, assembly GCF_013100865.1. Classification (NCBI taxonomy): domain Eukaryota; kingdom Metazoa; phylum Chordata; order Testudines; family Emydidae; genus Trachemys; species Trachemys scripta. The sequence goes on along the minus strand of NC_048316.1, from coordinate 3,760,022 downwards.
CTTAACAACTAACATACTTTGCAGACTTGCTACTAGCCAGTGAGGTTAAATCAAGAAATGTATTAAGTGTCCTGACTCTTATTATCATCAATGACTTGGAAAAAACATAAAAACCATCACTTATAAAGTTTGCAGATGATACCTAAATTAGGGGAGGGATAAATAATGAAGACGACAAGTCACTGATTCAGAGCGATCTAGATGTTTTTGGTAATCCAGGCGCAAGTGAACAATATGTACTTTAATATGGCTAAATTTAAATCTGGGAACAAAGAATGTAGGCCACACTTACAGGGCAGGGGACTCCATCTTGGGAAGCAGTGACTCTGAAAAAGATTTGGAGATCACAGTGGATAATCGGCTAAACTTGAGCTTCCAATAATATGCTGTGGTCAAAAAAGCTAACGAAATCCTGGGATGTGTAAATAAGGAAATCTCAAGGAGCAGTATGGCGGTTACTTTACCTCAGTATTTCGGACTGGTGTGACAACCGCTGGAGTGCTGTGTCCAATTCTCGTGTCCACAATTCAAGAAGGATGTTGATAAATTGGAGAGAATTCAGAGAAGAACCATGAGAATGATTAAAGGATTAGAAAACATGCCTTGTAGTGACAGACTCAAAGAGCTCCATCTATTTAGCTTAACAAAGAGAAGATAAGGGGTGACTTGATTACAGTCTGTAAGTATCTACATGGTGAACAAATATTTAACAATGGGCTCTTCGATCTAGCAGAGAAAGGTCTAACATGATCTAGTGGCTGGAAGTTGAAGCTAGACAAATTCAAGACTGGAAATAAGGTGTAAATTTTTGACAGTGAGGGTAATTAGCCTTTGTAAGTTTACCAAGGATCATGGTGGATTCCCTATCCAACAATAGATGTTTTTCTAAAAGATCTGCTCTAGGAATTATTTCGGGAAGTTCTATGATCACAATGGTCCCTTCTGGTCTTTGTATTTATGAATCTATGAAACCATGAAGGGCTGCACAAAGCTACAGCTGGCAGATTCACCTCTGGAGATTAGAGCCTTTAACTGGCCTGGTCCAAGCCCACATACATTAGTGGAAAGGCTCTCACTGACCTCAGTGGGCTTCAGAGCTTTTTGCCTGTATTGCAATCCCACCTGGTGGACCTTTTGCTGTCCCCAATTTTAAGTCTCAGATTTGTCACAGACAAATTCCGTCCTCTGTTTTGCAACAAACACTCTGTTCTCATGAAAATATCTGCTCTCTAAAGAGAGGCAGAAGCAAGCCCCAAAATTCCTATTAGCTTCAAAAAAAAGACGACACAACCCAGCTGCTCAAGTCATCCTGGCCTGACTATTTTGTGCCTGTGCTGCTCATTCTGATCACGAGGAGATTATTACAGAATGTTTCAGGTAACATGAAAGTCAAACTCTCAGCTCCCAAAGCATCAGAATCCTTATGAGCCTGGGTACCTCACTCCCCATCCCTAATTGTCATCACTATCCGGCCATTGGTGAATCTCAATAGAGTCTGGGTTCAAATCTGATAAGCACCCAGAAGTTTGGATACTCACCCAAACTATCTGAACCTCTAGGAGCTAAAAGAAATGAAATAAATAATAAATGTTAACCAAATGTTTTAGATCTTCCTGGGGTTTGATTTGGATTTACTTCTAAACATAAACAAAGATTTGATGAGTTTTATTTTTTCCTCTGAAACAATTAATCTAAAGCTTGATCCCCACCAATAATCATGTGATTCCATTGATACAGACACTGTTTCATACACATCCCCAGAGCTGATTATTCTACCCAAACTGTACTGAATCCTTTTATTTTTTTAATGTATATAGTATTATTTTGTTAATTATCTGCTGTTCAGGTAAGCCAGCTTGGTGGGTTAGTGTTTGTGATTTTCTAGTGGCCTTTGACTTCCTGACTTTGGGAGCCGTCGCATTCTCCATGTAATGGTTCAAGGACTCAGGACTAATTCCCTCCATTTGGCATTCATGCATCAAGTTCTCCTTAGTACCAATTACACTAAGAGACCCCAGGAGGTCCATTTTCAGACTTTATTATATTTTCATTGCTTGGAAAATGACCTGCTCTCTCCATACAAATATCATTCGACTCACCTCCGTGCGTACATTCTGGCTTTCAACAGATGGTTTATGGGAGCAAAATGTTTAGGTTGAACACACAGCTCACAAACCACAAACAAAAGAGAAACCATTATAAATGCCCTCTGGATCCCAATCTAAATTTTCCAAAGTCATTAAGGTTTTGCACACCAAAAAAACACCCTTTCAATTGGTCACAGCTGAGTGTAATCATCCGCTTTAAATCCTTGTGGGGAAGATTAGAGCTGGGACTGACAGTCAGCTATTGTACTGGTGCTGTAATGATCAAGGACCTGACCATGTGAGGCACTCAGCGTCCTCCGTTCCCACTGGAGTCAATGGGAGCTGAGGACATGCGGCACCATGAAGGGGACGTTCAGCACTTCACATGATTGGGCCTAAAGTTAGAATGGCTAGTAACAAAGCTTAGACACTGTGGCATAACCAGGCAGTTTCTCCCACATCTCTCTTTTATTAGTGTCAGATCTTAAGCTAACAGGCTACTGCCCCCATCTCCCTGCAAAACTCAAACTCAGTCATTTTTCTCTGGACTAAGATGTAGGATTCCTCCCAGCTGTACCACTCAAATACAACTGCTGTCTGCAAGGGAAACTTGAGCCTTTATCACCCAGTGACAGAAACTTGTTTGTGTTTCTTTTCTAACCATATTCCTGGAGGGTTGTCAGAGTACTTTGGAAATATTCAGAGCAACATTAAATACCTACTTGGGAACGAAAGGCACCTTTCTATGTGCACCTGGAATTTGCTGGGGATAGTAGGAACGGTATAAAACACCAACACTGAAGGACAGTTATTAGTGAGGATTATGCTGCAGAAGCTTGGGTAATCCACACACCGCTTGTTCTTAAAGACAGCCAGGGACGGCTCCAGGCACCAGCCTGGCAAGCAGGTGCTTGGGGCGGCCGCTCCAGAGAGGGGCGGCACATCCAGGTATTCGGCGGCAATTTGGCGGACAGTCCCTCACTCCCACTGGGAGCAAAGGACCTTCCGCCAAATTGCCGCCGCAGATCACGATCGTGGCTTGTTTTGGGGGGGGGGGGGAGGCTGCTTGGGGCGGCCAAAACCCTGGAGCCAGCCCTGAAGACAGCAAAACCAGTTAGAAAAAATAAGAACTTTCTCCTCTACATGCTGCCAGATCTCTGCGCGCTCCAGAAATGAATCTGAACAGAACTTTATCTTTCTAAAATGTTTGGTTACATTTTTCCATTCTGTTTCATTTTCACACACTTCTGTGCTTTCTGTCTGGAACCAGACCACTTAGTACTGCAATACCAGGCTGTTTGCACAATATTTCTGGCCTGCCTATAAACATGATAAGAGAACCAGCTCCCATGAGATTTCCAGGCTGGTTATGCAGGCTCTAGAAGTTTGCATGACTATTAAAATCCTGACTTTTCACATTATAGACACGTTTGACAACAGCATTAAAATCTGCTCAAGAGCCAAAATAATTAACAGAACCCTCGTGAGGACATGAAATTTGCAAAAAATGCAACTTGATATATGCTGATTGACTGACTTCTGTTTCCCTCTCTGTGAAATGCAGAGAATATGAACAACACTTCCATGATTCAGGTGACATTAAACAGTGGAAGTCTGTATGACGATTTTGAACCTATTAAGAACTAAATATTATTATTTGCAAATCGGTTCTTCCTTCATTTATCTACCAAGGACTGAGTAAAGCATTGCAAGACATCCAAAAAACATCAACACTGCATTTTCTTTTATCTGATGTAATCAACTCTTTCGAGAGGAAAGACAAAATCTTGAATCTTGACTCTTGTCTGGTAAATAAGGGCTTGATTCAACCCAAGAGAAATTTGAAGTGAATGGAAAGATTCCTGCTGAATTCTAGGGGAGATAGGCTAGACCCTAAAAAGTCAACTGCTTTCCACTACTGCAAGTGTTTTCAAAACAAAAATGGTCTGGTGGTAATTTTAAGCCTCTGAATCCATGATGTTACTGATCTGGGACATTGTAAATAAATTAACACACAGAAGCTGTCCAAAGGCTTTTCAGTTAACCTTTAGAAACTCAAAAGCATGTAAATAATTACATTATTTATAGACTAACGCCCCAATACTTGCATCCAAATTATTTAAAAAACACTTCACATCTCCAGACACATCCCATCAGAAACCTGAAGCGGCATGCTGAATGGTGTTTTTGACAAGAAATGTGTTATTCACGGGTTCTGATCTCAAACACACATCAGGAAAATGTGGCTTCAGACATGTTTGCTTTTCCCCTTAAAACTTATTTACCAAAATCTCCTTTTGAAATAAATACACCCACACGTGCTTTTGGCTTATTTTCCTCTTACTAGCTTCTTCAAAGAGTGCAGAGCTACCTGTTTGCCAACTACTAAATATTTAATATTTGACTGATGGACAAGCAGATAACGCAGAATGAAGCAGAGCTTCGCACAAGTTGCCCTTGTTCCTTTACCTGTCAGAGCCAAAAAGAACAAGAAAGGAAAAGCCTCACCAAGCACAATCACAGAGCAAACCCAGCAGGCAACCCACTATGGGTTTATGCACTCCTCTGCTCCCCCGCCTCCAGCAGGATTATAAAAAGCCACACTCTGTAGGTTGTTTGTCAATACGAGCATTGTAACTTCTTGGCTGCTGGAGGAAAAAAGGTTCTGCTTTATTTAGCAGTGGTATTATTAACAGTGGAAACTATCCAGTACTCTGATGAGAGCTCAACAACAATTGCTGCTACTTAGTTCCACAAACATATTTTAAACCGGCCTTGTGAACTGTAAAACCATGAAACATTAAGCACAATATCCTGTTACTGTCAAACCAGTGAACCTTTGTGGGGGTTCAGTGGATTTGGACAAGAACAGCTACCTGAGTTGAATTCAATGTCTTCTTATTATACGCACACACACACACACACACACACACACACACCAGCCCAAGTTTCGTTCTGATGCTGGAACAATGATCCAGGCTGCTCCACTCAGAAGAGCTCTACAAGGGATTTTCCTTTGCTTCCAAAGGCGGGGGGAAGCAAAACCTTTTCAGGTTTGTCTGTAATGCTTTGAAAGTATTTTACAGTTTCGTGTTTTTTGTTGCTTTTTTCGCCAACAATCACCTCTGCTAACAACTCTACAGTAAATCCATCTCTCCAGCCCCTGCACTCCTCACCACTCAGCAGTCCATGCAGAAACACTCCAGAGCACTTCCAGCTGAACAATTTAAAGGGATTAGTGAGAGGAACAGCGTTATTAGTCAATCAAGCAACACTGAGGGCCAGTCAAACATTTGTATAAATGAGGACAGCAAAACAAAGGAAAGAAACAGTGACGTCCTAAAGGAGAGGAAAAAAACTCTTAGCTGGCTTTGAAAAAGAGGACACTAATAACAGGGCCTTCTTCTCTTAGTTGGCCAACCTCTTCTTTATGTGGTTAAAGAAGGTTTGGTTTGGTCTGGCTGACCACTCAAAACACAGCCACCCTAATTAGAAGGGTCAATCCCTAAAGCACAGCGAAGTTAGAATATAAAAGCCCTCCGAAACTCAGTGTGGTTGAAACTGTCCATTGTACAACGAAATATTTAGTAAACAAACATGAAGCCAAGGCAATTAACTTGCTGTGAAATCCAGCCAAGTAGCTGATTTACAGCATAAAACAAAAATAACAGCCTTTGCTGCTTTCACCCCATATCACAAAAGTTCACAGAAAAACACGATGCACAGGGACTGGCACTATGCTGTAGAAATGCATCAAGGTATTGCAAGTGGTTCTCAGTGCCACGACAATCTACTGAAAATGGAACGTCAGCAATGTGGGAGAGAGAACCGATTACATTCAGCAGCATCTTCAGTAGGTATTCCCCAGGTGTACCTGATACATTCAGCCACGCAGCAGGGGCAGGCAAATGGGAAACGGCTAAACCGAGGTTTGAAATAGCTGTCCTTCCACTGGGTTCTCTCTGAATCAATGCCACATGCAAAACTGACTGGTGAAAAGGCTGCTGAGCAGTCCCACTGCCAGGAGTGTAACAGCGCTGCTGTTGCTGCCAGGAGAGGAGAGAGTGAGCAGCAGGAAATGCCCTGGTGCCTCTCAGGACTGAAAAGACACACTGTTTCTCTCTCATTTGGAACCACCGCTATTTTCTACGGAGGAAATCCCACAAATAATACAATGATACTAAAATAATTTTGCCCATCGCTAACACCTTCCATTCACGTGTCTCAAAGCGATTTACAAACAAACCAGAATTCAACCCATTTTATCAATGGGGAAATAGAGGAACCGCAAGGTTAAGAGACATGCCCAAGGCGACAGGAAGTCTGTAGCAGAACCAGAAACAGAATGCAAGTCTTCTGACCACTCCTCTCCCCTGTCCCATGCCTTACCCAAAAGATCATCCATGTTCCAGCCAACGGAATTTAATTCTAAGCCTACATGTCTGAATGATCCAGCCCTGAGACCTCCACCACTAGAATACTATAGCCAGATGGCTGCACTTCTTCACCCACTGTAGAGTGTCACTATAAGAACTAATCACTGTATTGCTGAAGCATCTTTAAACCAGGCACTCAGCAATTCTGAGGAAATACAGAGGGCTGTATTATCATCCATTCCTCCCATAGATACAAGTATACGTTAAAGGCTAGATGTCAAACATTAAGTGTAGGCAGCACTGCCATGTTGTGAGGGGAAATTGGAAGACAAGCTTTGACCAGATGCAGATGGTGTTGTGATTGGCACTGGACTGAGGTCCCTAGAATCAAAGTGATCTATCCACCGGAACCACCTGCCTTGCTTTATCTGCCAATAGCTAAATATTATACTTAAAAAAAACAAAGCCTTCCAGTCAATGGATTATGGTCATCCTTTTGGCCAATAATATCTATATGTTGGAGTTGTAGGTTACTTTTGACTCGATAACCAATGGCTTATATTCCACTCAAGAAGAGGAGCACTCTGGGTATGAACGGGCATGGTTTACACCAGTTCTTCAAGAGACATCAACTATGCTGGGGAAAGCACTTTTATGCTGATATTAGCATGTCCACACGACAGCTTGTACTGGCATAGCTAGGTCATTAAAAAAAAAAAAATCACACCTCTTACCACTATGTCTAGGCCTAGTTAATTCCACAGAGGCTCCTTTTAAGGTAGTTGAAAAGAGACAGATTACCCAGAGAACCCACACCAGTTTAACTAGAGATATAATGTTGAACAGGTTCATTTAAACCAGTGCAATATTATGAGCAGAAACTCATACACTGGTTTAACCCTGCGACACATTGCTTTAGCTTGCCCCTGAAATTTAGCATACAATTTAGCATCAGTTTAGTTAAAGTAGTTTAACATCACACCTTCAGTTAATCCAGTGCAACTGTGTGTGTAGACCACTGGAAAGAATGTGGAGATGAGACAAGACAAGACTTCACTACAGCTGCCAATCCAATCCTCTTGACTTTAGGACACAGGGATTAGAAAGGAAGCAGAATGGCAGGTTAACTTTGCAATTGGATCTTCCAGCATTTTTAATCAGCGCTGATCGGCTTGTTCTCTCTGGCAGCCAATAGAACCAATTAAGGATTGTGGCTTTGGGAAAGCATTAGGAGTCATGGAAAGGCATCACAAGTTGGAGACACCAATCTGAGAAGCATCTATTTGCTGAGAGCAATCACTAAAGCAATATTTGCCACTGATGTTTATTTATTTTATTTTTTTGTTTTGTGCCTTTCAGGAATCAAGAGCTGTACCTAGCACAACATGTTTTTCAAAGCTGGGCTGGCTGGAAACAGAATTTAAAAGGAAAGTTTGGGGACTGGGGAAAGTTGCATGAAAATGCTCTGGCAAAATAAGTACAAAGTCTCCAGTCTACTTTGTCTATATATCATTTTCCTCATCTGTAGCTAACACGAAATGCTCCACTTGTGTCATCTGTTTGCAGAATAGGAAACCTATATCAATATGTAACAAAGCCTGATGATTGTTGGGTTACGTGAGCACAAACTATTCAGTCACTTAACAGACAAAAAATTAGACAATTGTCAGATAAGGAGAGAAAAAGCAACTCACCAAGATATGTTTAGCACCCATCAAGTGAATATTTTATCACCACTAAAATATTACAGGAACATGAAACCTATGCTCACTGTTTCCCCCCCAAACACCTTCCCCAGCAATCCTCCTAACTAGAGCTAGGTGAAATTTTGCTACATTAAATTTTCTCAGTAAAAAATGCAGATACGGGTTGACTAAAACATTTCACCAGTTTGTGTCGAATTCAGTGAATTATTTCAGTCAAAAAACTTTTAAAAAATTCCAAAAAAGAACAAGAACATAAGAACGGCCCTACTGGGTCAGACCAAAGGTCCATCCAGCCCAGTATCCTGTCTACCGACAGTGGCCAATGCCAGGTGTCCCAGAGGGAGTGAACCTAACAGGCAATGATCAAGTGATCTCTCTCCGGCTATCCATCTCCACCCTCTGACAAACAGAGGCTAGGGACATCATTCCTTACTCATCCTGGCTAATAGCCATTAATGGACTTAACCCCCATGAATTTATCTAGTTCTCTTTTAAACCCTGTTATAGTCCTAGCCTTCACAACCTCCTCAGGCAAGGAGTTCCACAGGTTGACTGTGCGCTGTGTGAAGAACTACACTTCCTTTTATTTGTTTTAAACCAGCTGCCCATTAATTTCATTTGGTGGCCCCTAGTTCTTATATTATGGAACAAGTAAATAACTTTTCCTTATTCACTTTCTCCACACCACTCATGATTTTATATACCTCTATCATATCCCCCCTTGGTCTCCTCTTTTCCAAGCTGAAAAGTCCTAGCCTCTTTACTCTTTCCACATATGGGACCTGTTCCAAACCCCTAATCATTTTAGTTTCCCTTCTCTGAACCTTTTCTAATGCCAGTATATCTTTTTTGAGATGAGGAGACCACATCTGTATGCAGTATCCAAGATGTGGGCATTCCATGTATTTATATAAGGGCAATAAGATATTCTCCGTCTAAACATCTAAAAAGTCTAAACATTTCTTTTGACATTTTCAAAACAAAACATTTCGACTTTGCGGTTTGAAACAACTTTTTGTTTTGAAATTACTTTTAGTTTTATTTTTTATAAAAAAAAATTAAAAAAGGCTCGAAATCAAAATGTACCCTTTAATTTTTGGTACAATGAAAATGTCATTCCACCGAAAGCAATTTCTGCCTCCCAATTTTCAATTAACCAAAAATTTAAAAAAAAAATTGTTTTTGGTCAACCTGAAATGATTTTGCTTTCAATTTTTTGGAATTGTCAACACACTAAAAATTCAGCAATTCACACAGTTCTACTCCTAAAATACTCCGTGCTCTGAGGAAGCAAAGTAGTATCTAGTTTCACCCCTTCTTTTGCTCTCCAGCCTCACCACCATTGTTTTTAGGATAGTAAATCAGTTAGTTCACCTGCTCCTAATAAAACCAGAAGATTCAAAACTCACCAGCCACTGTCTGCATTGGGAAATAAACAAAAGAAGCGGGCACCTGACTGGGGGTTAGTAAACTGTTTCCTTTATAAACACGTTGAGTACAGGTGCTCTCACAGTAAGATACTTTAAGATCCTCTCTGTGTGCTCTGCCCTCCATTCAGAGCCTGAATCCAGTTCAGCTGACTCAGAATAGGACACCGGCAGTTTTTCTTTAACGGGGATTACCCTCACTACAGATGAGCTCCATTTATCACAACATGACAATCCCAGAGCAGGTGCCATTCTAACTGCACGTAGCAAATGGAGTTAAACTTCTCATGCAGGCAGCTCTGCAGAGAGCTATATGAACCAAAAGGCAGAAGGAGAGAGAGTAATAGATCCTACATCTAAAGATGAGTGATCCAAACCGTACCATTTTCAGGAATGGCAGTGGGCCAAACTGTCTCTGAGACCCCAGAAATATGGAAATGGGGAGCATCCTGCAGATCCCAGGAAGAGGGGGGAAAGGCAAAGTATCTTTAAGATATTCTAGGGTATCTTGGAGCAAGGGAAGGGAGAGGAAAATTCTGATGTGAAGTAGGGGGAAATCCAGGAATGCTGGGGGAAGGTGCAAGAGAATATGATTCCAAACAAGTGATGCTCAGACTCTGGGATCTGAATATTATCCAAATATTAGGACCGCCAAATCCAAGGAATGGCCTAAAATTACCACTCTCTAAAATTCAGGTAATTAGAAGAAGCCAGGACCACAGCTTGCGATACAGGGTATGTCTACACTGGCAGAGTTACAGCTCCACTCAGAGAGCGCTGAAGGGAAACCGCTGTTGTGTGTTCACGCTGTCAGCTGCCTGTGCAATAGCATGTTCACACTTGCGGCACTTGCAGCGCTATTCGGAGCAGTGCACTCCAGGCAGCTATCCCACAGAGCATGTCTTCCTCTTCTGCCGCTAATTGTTGTGGGAAGGCGGAGGTGGTCACGGGGCATTCTGGGTCCTGTCCCAATGCCCAGCTGATGCATTGCTTCGCATCCCAGCAATCCCTGTGCTTTTGTCTGCATTTGGCGCCATCTTTCAACAGTTTGCGTATTGCGCGCTCTGCCTCTTCGGCCTGCAGGAATGGATCCCGCATTGTTGACCAGTACGCTGCTCGCTCGGATTAACACGTCACGCGTGGCAGTGGAGTTATTCCTTAAACTACAAAGGCAAGAGGAGTGCGACGTTGATCTCACCATGTGTAGTAGCTACGACACAAGATTGCTTGAGCCTTTCACAGAGGTGCTGACCACAGTGAGTGGCGCTGTAACTCTGCCAGTGTAGACATACCCTGAAGTAAGGAGCAATCACAAAATCTTTTACACCTCAAGCCTGGCATTACAAGAACTGATCTACACCTTGCCATTTCAGGAATGCAGCTTGCTGTCAACACATGATGAGCTGGTGTTTAAGGGTTTCAAACGGGCACTTTAGTTCCTAGCCATTAGTTACCTTTCATGTGAGTGTATTTCCCCTTCGCCTCAGGCAGCCTTGCAGCAAGATTATCTACTGTTAGAGTGGAACACTTGAGCACCATTTGACACAGAAGAGCCAGTTGGGATAAAGTAAAAACAAGGCCGAAACTTTACTTAAAATGTGAATCAAGCTTTAACGCTTTTTAATAGTTGATAAAATTGAGGTAACTTTAAAACAGACGATCAACCTGGCTTCATACAGTGCCTGCCTGTCCTGGGTTTATCTTACTTCACGCTCATAGTGCCTTTTCCCTTCACGCAATAAACCTACGTAACTTAAAACAAGAACGTCTGTGTGCCTTTTTTTGTGCTTCCTGATTTTAGCTCTGAAATGGAAATATGCTGTGAAAAGCAGTTTATCTTTTTGTTTGACCCCGTTGCTGAAAAGCTCACGAGAGTCGGTTCTCAGGAGATTTCCAGCCCAAAATAGTTTCTTTTGGGTCCTTATCCCGCTTGAACCTCAGGATCCTTTGATGTTAACATAACACTATGGGCCTGATTCGATGAGGTACTGAGGATCCTTAACTTCCCAACAAAATGGAGGGAGTTCAGTATCTGTCAGGAAACACTTGTCACCTTGCACTATTGAGACCTATGTTGTTACCATTTATTCGTGCAAACTCCTCCAGGGTCTTGGAATTTCACAGGTTCACCCTCTAGTCCTTTTCTTAGAATTCACTCAGGATCCAAATTCAGCACTGGTTACCTTACATCTTCCGCTACTTGAACATAAGAACAGGGAAACAATAGAAGTCATAAACAATGCAGCATTTCCTGTTTAGGTCTGAGCTTTCAAAAGTCCTGCCACTTCCTCCGAACCCTTGACGTGAGCAGACATTCGTGTCAGGATGGATTCCCTGTAAGGAGCAGGATGACTGTGCCTTTGGAAAGTTTATGAACCATAGGACTAACAAACAGTACACAGCTATCTTGGCAGAATGGGATGTTAGGAGGTTGCTCCTGCCATGCGCTTTGAGACATGCTTCACTTGGGAATTAAAATAATTTGAGGAAGCAAACAAAAAACAATCCACTCAATTCAATTGGGTTCTGCTGTTTTACAAAGGAAATTAAAAATGAATGTTCTATAGACAGAGTAAGAGCCATGAAGAATGATTTACCCACCATACTCCACATTCTCCTCTCCACTTTTCTTTAATTGGCTTATTCCAAAGTAACAGGTTTTGTCTCTCTTTAATTTCAGTGAAGGATCACTTTGGGGATGCAGCACTTTGCCTTTGCACATTCTGGGCCACTTCCTCAGCAGGTATAACTCAACCTCCCTCTGTGGACATCAATGAAGCTATGCTGCAATAATACACCAGCCCATGAGCTGGCTACCTAGTATTTTGCATTTTGGAGAGTTATTTAAAATTTAACAACATAATTACAGACGAGTGAATTCTCTGAACTGCCATTCAAAGCACAATCTGAAGCAAACCATTTGGAAGGTTCAACAGAAAAGCTTGGGTAACATTTTTCCCTTTGATTTTTTTGTTTTTGTGGTTGCTTCTTTGCTTTCTGGTTCTGTCCAGAAATAAATCTGGAACTGCCACCAGAAAGACTGTTCTCCCAGGGTACTCAACCTGACAGAGAGCTAGACAGGAAATCTTGTCAAATTGGCCTGTTTCTGCAAGATTTCCCACCCAATTTTGCACTCCTTAGCAGCTCAGACACTTGGGAGAGGCATTTTTATTAAGAGTGCTTTGTCCGAACTGGCCCTTTGGAGGTTGACCCAGCACTAGCGTTTAATGGGTGACCATAATTTCCACTCCCACTCACTAATGGCCGCTCGTTATTTGGGTGAGAAGTGCCCCTTTCCAGCAGATGCTTCTGCTTGCCTGCAAATCGGTTACGATCATGGGGAAACTAAAACTAAACTGGTTTAACTGGGATGATAAGTGATTTACGGTTCGATTGCTCTGTGCTGTTTTTCCTCCTTTGTAAAGGTCATTGTTTCTTCCCTGACCAGCCCCATAGAAGAGTCTGAATAAGGTACAGGGTGTTGAGTGTGCCACTAACACAAGCTACTATTGTCTTTCCCTTTCTGTCTCATGCTGTTCCTGCAAAAGCTTTACATAGAAGGAAAATAAAGGCTAATCTCCAGCACTACAAAATTTGACCTTCTAAAGCCTAAAGCATTGACTTCAGGCCCTTTCTTCAAGGGGGGTATGTTAGTGGAATTTACAGATGTATTTTCTCTCTCTCCAAAATAAACCATCATTTCCCCCTTTTTGTCAGACAATACTATTTTGGGGTACCAGAAAATATGCTGTTTATTTTTAAAGCTGCAATCAATTATAATTTAGGCATTTGTTAAACATTTACAAATGTGGCAATGCTTGATATTACCCAGGTTCTATATGGGAAGGCTCCTTGCGTTTATTTTTATTATTTTGTGTGAGGGAAGATATGAAAAAAAAATTGCAAATGACTCTTTAAGGAATGTTTACTTCCAAAGGAAACTAATCTCTCTTTCACACACACATACCAAAGCAGTCTGTCGTGAGTATATCACCTGTGAATTAGCTCTCTTCTGATACCTCCTCGTGTAGAGAATGAGAGATAAACAGAAAGGTTAACAAGTGGATTGGAATGGTAGATGTTAAAGAATAACTGCATGCACAGATTATTCCCTGGGGCTATATCATTATAAAAAAAAATTTACTGTTGGGTATTTTGGAAATATGTGTTAGCTTCAAAAACAAAAACAGCAACGTAGATTGTAAATGATTTGTACACCAAACCCTTTTTCTTCTTACACTAAAATTTGGATTTAATCTTGACCCTGCCCCAGAATGTTAAGTGATCAACAGGTTAAAACTGGAATACTGAGTTTCCTGCAGGCAAATACAGGAAGGGAGAAGCTGTGACAATCAAGTTCTGTACCAGCTTTGTCAGCAGAATTTGGTGTGGCTATAAAAAAAAATTTCCACATCTGCCCGAATGCAAAATGAAACAAAAAACATGGCTCAAGAAAATTCACACCGTCCTGTACTCTATCCATGCTATGAAACATATGACAGCCCCCTGCAGGATTATATTCAAAACAGCACGCAAGAGCAGATGTTAAATTACCAGCATCATGTTGCTAACAGCCCATGAAATGAAGTGTCTCTCTATGATAGGAGGAATTTAAGAAAAAGAAAAACTACAACAGGATAGACCACCCTGTGTGCTTTCATCTGTCACTACTGCCTGATGATTTCTTTGAAAATGTGTTAGATAGAAGGACGATGAATCTGGGGGTGATGTCATGCGCCACGCTATAACATTTGTCTTGCTGTGGCTTTGCAGTGAAAGTGCAGTGGTGACATGTAAGAACTGGTGTGGGAAACAAATCCTTTCCCTTGTACAGAAAAACAAGGTGCAAAGTATGGGACACTCTAAAGTAGTGATTTCATGCCTCAGTGTGGGTCAAGAGTAAGGTCTGCCACCCTTACTCCCACTAAGTACTACTACTCTTCAGGCCAGTAGTCCAATTTAAGCTCATAGGTGGCAAAATGTGCCCTTGTGTGATCAGTGCAGCATGGTGCTAGTGGTTAATGCCCTGCTCTGCCATGCAGGAGACCAGATGTGTGTGTGATCTCAGTCACTATAGATCAGAGCACTGTGCATGTCTCTTATAGAGAAGACATACACAACTGAAATCTAGTACCTCACAAAATCCATGTGCTCTGGAGTGTTACTTCACACACAAAACTCAGCCTCGCCTTTGTTTTGAATGGTTCCTAGCCATACCGTTAGGTGAGGTTAGAAAGCATGGCTAGGCTGCTGGACTCTGGATCATAGCTCCCTTTTGCCTTGCTAGTCAATAAGCCAAACTTGGCTTCAACAACAGTTAAAGCTTTTGCACTGAACTATGTGCAGAGTCATACTGTACGTCTAAATATACTTTGTGACATTTCCAACTGGCATGCAGCTCCTTATTAAAATGAACTTTCAGCTATGATTGACAAAACAGATGAAAAGATGTCATGTTCTGACTAGAAATTCTGGCCTCTTTGGGAAAAACTTGATACCTTTGCCCTTTCAACTTACGCTACCCAGTGCTTATCTTCATGTGAGAGATGTAATCTCAAAGTTTCATTCAGGGCATGCAGTGTATGGTGCAGAGAGGCTTGGCATAGGCTCTCCATCAGCCCTAGGTCAAAAAGGGTCTGGGTAACCAAAACTGCAAACTCTTCAACAGCATCAAGAAGATCAATAAGGGGGAAAAAAGAGACTTAAAACCAAGGACTGGATGTCTAAGATGAATTGGTAATGGGAGACAGAATCTTTATTCTGTAGTGAATGAGAGTCATTGCCATTTTAAAGGACTACGTGAAATTAGCTAGTGGACGCAGTCTACCGCCTAACCGAGGAGTGTCTGCATCACGAGTAGCAGTGTAATCGGTACTCTCCGGGCACAGCCTCAACAGTATCCTTACAGATTTCATGAAGCACAGACTGAATTTTTATCAACAGTAAATACAGTCAGAACCGTGGCAGAACAGCACGAGGGAGGTTTGCACCACTGCTGGCTGTGCTAAACCTAGGCTACAGAGCAATGAAGAACCCGGAAGTGAAATTCTGCCTCCACTGAAGTCAATGGGAGTTTTGCTCTTGACTTCAGTGGGGCCAGAATTTCACCCCGGCTCAGCAGGCTGTTCATATGGCACCTTTCACGACGTTGTTTTTAAAAGGCTTGATTCACACACGTTTCCTAGTTGGTTAAACTTCTGTTAGTACATTTCCACAGACAGTATCCCCACTTTGTATTGTACCAATGCCTTTGATTCTTCTGTACTCTACTGTTAAAAACCAGCTCATCAGAAAAGTCACGAACAAGTTGGAGCAGTTCTGTTCTCTTCCACCAGGGCCATAGGAAGTGAGCATCTTGTTGCTGTATTTTCTCTGCCGAGGGGGTAACGCTGTGCAGTCAGCTTCCAGCATCCCCATGCACATAATGAAACACAGGAGGATGTATCTGTGTTGGGCACAGTATTCCAGCAGCACCCCCCTAAGCTTGCTACTGACTCTGCCGGCAGTCCATCAGCAACAGAGCCCTGGGCTCCAGGGTCAAGAGGCCATTTGTTCCCAAATGAAGTCTCCATTTCAGAAAATAATTCAGGCTGGGATGCCCGTCAGCAAAATAGCAGAAGCAAAGGGTTGCTGCCGGCACACCTGGGCCTTTGAAGAAATTCCTATTTCAATTACCAAGGAACTTGGCTCTCCCCCTATGTGGGTATTTTACACCAGGCAAATGGGGTGGCCATCAGATAAAGGATCACATGCCAACTTAACATGCACTGGCTGTTCCACAGTCCAGTCAAGCCCAAAGGAAGGCTCAGATTCTCTGATGGAAAACACTCCCACTCCTCCTGACTGTCCAGGATGGATACAGAGCCAGCTGAAAACACAATCTAATGTTGACAACAAACTCTTAAAGCAGCAAAGAGTTTCTTGATTAACCTGAAATTGCATTTCTGAATGAGAGCAAACCAGGGTTTTTTTTCTTTAACAGGATTATCTGAATGAGACTTAAAGCCTTTTACGCACTTCTTAATTGATACCTGTAACAATAATTAAAGTTCCTTACAATAGATGTGGCATGAAAAATCGGCTCTAACATGCTGACCCAGCAGCTGAAACCTCGCTGGCCACCATACCAGGTAATTAGGTGCTTTCTGGCGCACCAGAATGGTGGGAACTCGTCACCTTGCCCTCTTCAAAGTGCAGCATTAAGCTGCTCATTTATTCTGCAGCAACAGAACTAGTACAACAATTTAGGAATGTAGCAAACTGCCCTGTTTCCCCAGTCCTCTTCTATGCATTCCGGACACAAAGGCTGAAGCGTAACTGTGTCCTCCCAACCCCAGATCTTCCCCCATGTCCAGCCCTTCTTAAATGGCTGATCAGCCCTTCTCAGTGGGCTCAGACCAACCCTTTACCATGGCTAATCAGCAATCTGGGGTAGAGAGACCAAACTCTTCCCCCCGCCCAATGGTTCTAAAACAGGAAGGAAATAATACTTACTTGAATTTTCCACCTTCCTTAAATTCATCAAAGAAAGAAAAATATAGCAGAACTCCTTCACTTAGAGTACGTCCACACTGGAATCCCAGGGCGTGACTGCAGCTCGTGTACAGCTTTAATACAACTAGGGAATGAACAGCAGCAAAGTCATTGTAGCACAGACTTCAGTGCAGGCTGTACAAGCCCACCTAGAACTCTGGGTAATTACTCAAGCAGCTAACCCAGGGGTGGGCAAACTTTTTGGCCTGAGGGCCACAGCAGGGTTCCGAAACTGTACAGAGGGCTGGGTAGGGAAGGCTGTGCCTCCCCAAACAGCCTGGCCCCCTCGCCCTATCCAACCGCCCCTGATTCCTATCTTAACTGCCCCACCCCCTATCCCCGCCCCCTGACAGGCCCCCCCCGGGACCCCCACGCCCTACCCCCCCCCCCCTCCTCCCCGCCCAGCCCCCCCCCCCCCCCCCCGAACCTCTGCCCCATCCAATCGCCCACTGCTCCCTGTCCCCTGACTGCCTCCTGGGACCCTCTGCCCCTTATCCAACCCCCCCGCTCCCCACCCCCTTACCATACCGCTCAGAGTGCCAGAACTGGCGGCCGTGTCCCCAGGCCAGAGCCAGCACTGCCCGGCAGGAGCTCGCAGCCCCGCTGCCCAGAGCGCTGGCGGCACGGCAATCTGAGGCTGCGGGGAAGGGGGGATAGCAGGGGAGGGGCCGGGGGCTAGTCTCCCCGGCTGGGAGCTCAAGGGCTGGGCAGGACGATCCCATGGGCTGGATGTGGCCGGCAGGCCGTAGTTTGCCCACCTCTGAGCTAACCTGCACTGACGCCTGTGCTACCATGTCTCCACTGCTGGATTAAAGCTAGCTTGTGTATTTCTATACAGGCCGCAATCTGAGATTGCAGGTTACATATGCCCTGAGTCCCAACTGTCTACTACAGCACGCTCGGACAGTGAGCTATGCCAAATACTTCACAGGAAGGTGCACAAAACCCATTAGTGGGCAATTATCAAATAACCTGCCCACAGAGGAAACTTCTTCCTTTCAAATAATGATTGGCTTATACACTGACACACAAAAGTTTCTATTCCTACCTGATGTAATTGAGGATTATCTAATTATTCATATAAATGTCCAATCCCATTTTGACTACTACTAAGGTCTTGGCCACAGTGATATCTAATGGCCATGAATTGCACAATTAATTATGCATTGTTGTAAAAGCTTTGCAATGCACTGTGATTAATCGTTCTATCATGGCACTTTTTCCAGACTGCCAACCAAATAAATGTGTTGATTGATTGGACGTTATGGATGGACATTCCCAAGACCCCTTAGGAATAATACAATGTACATTGTTCTTACACGTTTCTTTTGTATAAATTAGGTCTAAAGCAGTGCTCAGAGTTTTTGGCCTGCTCTCCAGCCGCAGCTTGCTACCGAATAGCATATCAGCCAACAAGAAGATTCTGAATTGCATAACATAAGAAGTTCAATGACCTTCACAAGAGAGAATGTGTGTATTGTGTTAGGAGCTAATTACACAAAGTTTAACAGTTCAATACCAATAAGACCTGACATTAGACATAACAGCTCTAGCTAGTCCTTTCTGATGTAGACTCTGTAAATGTTTAAACAACATCTACATGTGAAAACATGTACTGACACCCTTGCTAGAAATAGCTTAACCATTGCTGTCCCCTTCTACTGCTGGGCTCCCTCTGGCTTTTGTCCAATGGCTAAAGGTTCAGTTCACAGGAAATGACCCCAGGGTTGCTTTGTTCAACCCAACTTTAATCAGCTTCCTTCTCGGATTCCAACAAACCACTTCTGCTGGTGGTGGCCAGGAATAAAGGCCATCGTACTTTATATTATGGAGAGATAGGGCTGTATTCACAGCAAGTCATGACAAGCACTTCCTTCCCAAACATCCCATTCTCAAAACATAACAAACAGGAGCCAGAATATGTGTAGAGCAAATTAATGGAGCTGTGCAGATAAAACTGCAGCTTGCAAAGATAAAGGATGCTGGGGTCAGGAAGCAAACATCAGGGAAAACATCCTTCATCGCCTGCTCCCTCAGCTTTAAATTCAGAATATGTAGGAGGAAGGTTTAAAGTAAGGGTCTGGAAAGGCTACTCACCATACTGACAGCGGGGTCCCTGGAAACCAGAAGGGCAGCGACAGAGCTGAGAAGATCCTTCCATGCAGTTTCCTCCATTGAAACAAACTCCATAATTGCAGACAGCTGAAGGGGAGGGAAGAAGGAACAACATGAGATCATAATTGTACACACATTAAATTAACTTCAACGTCCATTCATCATGAAGGCTCCCAGAGCCCATTATAAACGTAAATAGATATACAACCAATACACAACCAACCGCAAAATGCATCCCCCTGTGGATTAAATCAGAGCAGCAGTTTAATAGCACACAAAAAGAGTCCCCAGAAATCCAGGAGAGGAGAGAAAGAATATCTGACCTTGTGACCATGTTTGCATTCGAAGCATTTATCCAAACTGAAACATGGAGGGGTGGGGGGGGTACTGAGGTTTTAAACTCCAGTCTTACAAAGCACCAAGGGGTCTTTAATGACTGACTGTTTTATGCCTCATCTGAAAGGTGATTTATCCAGCACCAGTGATTCCCTTATATCCAATCTGGGGCATTAATTCCTAACTGAATCAGAAGAAACAATGCCACTTACTGAATCATCAACATCACTTTCTACAGTGCCTACAGATGGGTGTTCCTTGGAGGTACCCCATCTCAATGCTGACCCAGAATAACCCTACTTAGCTTGTAGAATACAAGGGGATCCAGAGGAAAGAATATGTGCCGTAGTTTACAACAACTGGGTTCAGTTAAAAGTGGGATCATTAGGATGAAGAAGGTGGCACTGCCCTGATTCTTCCTCTGCTAGGCAAGCTCCACTTTAGCAAAGGATTTCTAGAAAGCGGCAATTATTCCAGGGATGGAGAGAGGCTGGAATCTTATAAATGAGAAAAATCTCAAGCATCAGTTTTTTTTCTTTCAATTAATCAGTGTTTAACCTGTCCACGATCCCCAATCACGGAACACAAATGAACATTTTAAAATTATACATTCTTTTTCAAACACATTCTTCGAACAATATTTCCCTGATTTATTTATCTGCCAAAAATGAGAGTCCAGGGTTCTGTTCCGTGTTGCTCCTGCAACAATGGCTGACATCACTAATGCCAAAAGCAGCAGGCAGGAACTACATTCCTTGCATTCCTTACCCTGTATTAAGGTGCTAGTGACTTCAACAGAAAACCTTATACTTGTCACAGTTAAAAAGCCTTTCAGTTCCCTTCAAAGCGAGGGCTGCCCACAAAGAGAGAAACAAGCACTTAGTATCATCTCTCAAGTGTATTTGATTCATATCGGCATTTGTGGGGGATTAAGCTCCAGTGCAGAAAGCATGAGGCTTGAAATGAGAAAAGTTCTTCTCCTGGCTCTGTCATTGGGCAAGTTACTTCATCTCTCAGAACTTTCGTTTCTCTATCTGCAAAACGAAGACAATACTACTGACCCATCTCACACAGGTTTCGAGAGGCACCGCTCATTAGGTCACTTGTAAAATGCTTTGAGATACTTGGATGAAAGATACTAGGAAAGTGCAAAGTATTACTCTTTAGATAAAGTTTGTAAGGGACAAATTCTGGGAGGGGCTGAGCATCCACAACTTGCAGATCCTAAGCACCTCTCCAGATCTGGCTACACATGAATTAAGTGTATTCTGTGGAACAAGCTTACGGAAAGTAACATATCCTATGGCATAATCACATAACCAACATTTTGTTTCTAAAAGGACCATTAAAATCAGCTTGGTCTGAAACACGTTTTGCTCAAAGTTGTAGCTCATCCAATGTAATTACAGTAAAAGAGTGAGAATCCAAAGGGGCATTTTTATGAAGGCCCGGGGTTTA
Organism: Trachemys scripta elegans; assembly: GCF_013100865.1. Classification (NCBI taxonomy): domain Eukaryota; kingdom Metazoa; phylum Chordata; order Testudines; family Emydidae; genus Trachemys; species Trachemys scripta. Next base: position 3,738,984 of record NC_048316.1, on the reverse strand, counting down.
TAAAAGCCAGTTGTTTCCCTGGACGAGGTCCATCTGCACAGTACCAGAAACCATTGCACTGAACACAGAGTCGATGACAGCAAGTAGCTCTCTCTATCTTTTGTAAACTTCCTGTATTCTGTGCATAACAGCAGGCTGGCAGATTTCAGCCAGCTAAATGGCTTTAGGGCATTCTGCAGTGGAGCTTAAGGTCAAATGAATGAGACATGTACAGCCCTCCAAAAGTACTGCTATTCTGCAACTCCTCCCAAGCAGAAGAGCATGACCCTTATTCAGCACTGCCTGCACCTTCACTATTAAAAACTCAGCATCCTGGCCAAAACCCCAGTTCAGGTATAAATACACTCTGCCCCTGAAATGCCTCAAGCAGTTTCAGTTGGATATGATTTTCTTCTTCACTTCCTCTTCTAAACATCTCCATAGTGTTGCTGTGTGCTAACTGCTGCCTTCCAACCTAGAGTTAGCTGTGTCTCAGCAGTGAGTGAAGTGATCTTCATGTATTTCTGACCTAATTCACTGCGATGGTATGTGGCTTAATAAGTGCTTTGAGACTGTCAAATGAAAGGAACAATAGAAATACAGAGTCCTTATTTTTCAGATAGCACCTTGGTGTGCGTGGCGCTAAACAGAAATAAAACTAGGTTCCTACCCCTAGGATCTTACACTTTAAAGTAGACGAGACATTAGATTTATGATGTTCATAATCATTTCTATACTATGCAAATTATGTGCATTAGCAAGTTGTTTACGTGGCACTTGCGTGGCACTTGCACGTGAGGCTTGGGCCAGGCTTTAGGGCCACCATAGAGTGGTAACCTGAGAGCCCTGAGGCTGCTGCTACAGTGTGAGAAGTGGATGCCACCACAGCTCTGCCAACAGAACAGGCTTGGGTTAACATTTACAAAAACCCATACATGACTTAGGACCCTACGTCCAATTATCAAAAATGACTGAGGCACTTAGGTTTCCAAGTGCCTCATTCACTTCTGAAAATAGGATTTAGGTGCTTTTGAAAATTTTACCCTTGCAACCATCTGTGTCTGTGTGCCTGGACTTCTCCCCCAACCAGACAGTGCGATACTGCGGGAAGAACCGCCCCCTTTGTTAAGGCAAAAGTTATAACTGCGCTTTCTTTTCTTTCAAGCTGAAGAACCTGGGGACCACAATGGACGCAGCATGTTTGTTCTCATCCATGTGCCATTGGAAAAACACTTTCCCGTATGAAAATATCCATCAGTGGTAACTGCAACATATTGCACTTCTTGGCTTGCAAAGAATATTCCAGCCCCAATGTCCTCCAGAGCGGCTTCAGAGACCCAGACATTTTATAATACAGGTTCCAGCTATGCTTAAAATGCTACGCAGCAGCTGCGCTGCAGTGGTGCATCAGAGACTCTCTTCTCACTGTAGTAAACCCGCCTCTGCAAGAGGTGGTAGCCCAGTCTTTGGTTTGCCCCGCCCCCCAACTTTTCATAGCTCCTCCCCAGTCGGTGCTGCAGTGTTCACTGCAGGGCAGAACGGGGCTCCTAATCACAGCATTGTCAGAGCCTCCACGCTCCCCAACAGCCGACAGGAAGCAGCAGCCGTGGCCTGGGACAAGCTTATCATGGAGTGAACCGGACCCTGATCCCTGCCCTGAGACAGCCATCAGTGAGACACCCCCCAGCCCACCACCCCACTCCCTGGGATAGGCCTGGCCCGCTAACCCCAATAAGCAGCTGCAGCCTCAACAGGGAGACAGAAGCGAGGATGCTGCACAACTTTGCCCGCCCCCCTCCAGAATTTTTCTAACATGATATCCTTGGTGCCATTCCTTGTGCATTCAGCCTTCCTTGATGGAAGTGATGATACTTCTCTAAATACCCCCACATTTCTGCTCCCTCTGTGCCTTCAATAGCAAATTCTTTGCTTTACGGTTCAATTAGGAGCTCATTTCATACATTTTTAGAGATGTATCATCTGATTGCTGGTCCAGTTCCAAATTTCAGAGCAAAGTGATCTCATGGCTCCATCACACTGCTCTGCTGACACATGTGCAGCTCAGCACAGAGACAGGCAGCATGTGTTCCTGTTTGAAATGTGTCCCGTCAAATCTTCAGAGAGATCCTTTCATTGATTAAACAGGTGTTGAACTGGAACCCATGGGAAAACTAAACAATGAGTAACTTCACAGGTACTCTGGAAACTACTCTACAACGGATACTTAAACAGATGATGCTCTGAGATTTGGGGCTTATAATAAGTAAAATGTTAATCTCCACTGTCTAGAACTTTCAAGGTCTGGAATTCTGTATTATATGTAAAAAAAAAATTCTTTTTTTACATAACTAAAAAAAGGTGAGATTTGAAAGTCAGCCCTAGTTTTAATAATGCCTCACGGCCACTAAAAAGCTGTGGGAACACGAAGTCTTGCAATCTACTTGGGCTGGATGAACTCTTCATAACAATTTGTTCAACAACTTTAGCAATGTTTTCTCTCCATGAATTATCTGCAAACAGCCAAATTCATGTAATGGTTTGAAGTTTTCCAACAAAGAAGTATCATTCCTTACAGATTACTTACACCAAATCTATTGCTTTGGGTATTCATTATTCCATCAGATGTATATATGCAGCATCCGTATCTGTATAACACCACCAACAGGTATCCATACTACAAAACTGTTTGTGCGGCCATCCTGAAAGCTCTTCATGATTTGGGGAGTCATTCAATCAGAGAGCAGAAACATTACCATATTACGCAGGTGACCAATCACACAGTACAAAGAGCGAATACTCTAAGCAGTAGTCACAGCAAACGGTTCATGAGAAATCCATAGGCAAAAATATAGTCACTTAATCCTTTTTGCTGGAAATATTAAATAAACATTTATACAAATCTGGCCATTTGCTGATAACTTATGAACAGAAAATATTACTGAATTTGGTGAACTGTTTGTTATGAATAGCGATTTTATATTTTACTGCAATGATGCTACAGCTTTTTTGTTAGCAGAGTCTGGTAAAAAGGAGGACCCATTTAAGTAATGAAGATAAGGATGGTTTTCATGATGATTTGACTAACTCCACAGTACTGATTAGGAATAATTATATACAAGTACATTAGCTCTCTAATGCACCTTAAAATGCAATGCAATATGTTTCATTTATGACTTTTTTGATTAGTTCTTTGTACAATTCTCCATCAACTCTTTCCTAAAGCAAAGGTAAATTTGTATCCACAGCTGCTTTTCCTGGCAATTCTTTGCTGCTTTCCCTCCAAAAAAATGCATTAGAATTGTTAGGTGTGATCTACCTTTTGAGAACCCATCATAATGAAATGCTAACATTCCAGGGGCTCCGTTAGCCTGTGTCTGATCAGCGTATCCAGTATGGTTCCCAAGCAGACTCCCAGCACTTCCTCTACACACTTTTGACAATGCATTGAGTGGTTACAATGAGTCTGGAAAGGAGGGAGTGTATCTCCTCTGTTTCCTGTCTGGCACTGGGGCTTTTTCTGGTTAGTCTTCATATGGTCTCATTTTCTGATTCCATCTTTCAATAAAATCTTAATTTCCTTTTGCATTTCTTCTTATTGTTTTTGGGAACATATGTCCACTTCTGGAATCTGTCCCCCATATTTCTGGTGGAATGAATCCATATGCAATCATTATTTTTGTTCGTTTGTTTTAACGTAAACAACAGCTATTTCCTCTACTAGTGAATTACCTTGATTATTTACTCTCAGAACTAGCCCTGTCCTTGAGGGAACGTCTCTAGGGAGTAACTGGATATATTCATCTTCATGGACCATTCACTCCCTGGCCCTTTCTGTTGAAAGTGCCAACAGACAAGAGGTGGGGATCACCTAATTGTTAACTGCAATGTGAACACCTATAGATTGGCAACTGGACTGACTTCACCAGTTCACACAGATCAGACATTAGATGGCAAAAACTTTCAGTCACTACCAGCTAGGGAATCATTTGAACCAGAGACCGAGAGCTGAAAAGCTGCATTTCCCTTCCCAGCCCCTGCAGCCAGCTAGTTTCTGGGTGAAAAGCGTTGCTGAAAAATAACTGGTTAACAAATCAAGAAAATTATACTCCCCCAAAACATCAAACCGTCCCCGAGTGGGATGCGTGAAAGACCAATTACATCAGAGCGGATGGACTCCTGCATCTTGCAGCAGGAAGACTGCTATATAATAACTATTAAACCTTCTCTTTCAAGGCTCAGGATATTTTGTCCCTGAGAACCAGAGATTAAATATGCAATTAATTCTCTGTTTCTCCAACTTCTTCTTTTGGAATTCCAATGGAACCCTGTTCTCAACTTGCTGCTTTCCACTGACAAACCCAGTGTGTTTAACTCTCATTGCAAATTCTTTGCTCAAAATAATGCATAAACAGCAGAGCTAGTGTTAGTGTTTATTGAGCAAATACTGAGTGTTTAGAGAAACGCAGATACTCCTAACTGCTTTGCTGGCTGGGTGATAGAAAACATGGCACCAATGATATCATCTCCTTGCTTGTGGGTTAATATGACTGGACAGAGTCAAAATTAAAAGAAGATTTGATCCTGTCTCTATTAGTCCTCTGGGGATGAACTAAACTGCCGAGGTTATTCCCCACGGTTAGGCAAAATAGCCAGAACTATGACTGTAGAGGATAGTATAGCACTAAGGGTCTTAACTATTTCGTAAGTAGGCATTGTCAAGAATTTGGAGGGTTTGGTTTTTATTTAAATCAGCAGAAACTACTTTCTACTGGAAAGTCACAGCATCACCATTCTAGCAGGTGAGAAAATGAAACTGAGTATAAACAAAAAGTAAAACTGAGCAGTCAAGTTTCATTGTTCTAGCCAAGTCAAGTGCAAAAATATACACAGACGGTGAGCATTCAATCAAGTTTTTGAAATCCCTTCTTTTTCATAATCTAAATTATTGTTAACACCATAGTTAGGGGAAACATTTTTAAATATGGAAGGTTCTTTCCCCATTAAATGTCTGATTCCTAGGATTTACCTAAGCACAAAATAATTAGTTAATACCTCCCACTAGGATAAAATTAATCTGGACAGAATTGTGTAAAATAAGAAAACAGACAGCCTTTGTCTCTTTCTTTCTTTAAGTCCATACAAAGATTTGGACTATAAAATTGTCTAACTGGGGGTCTTACAATGCTGTCAATCTCTGTAGCAGTGGACTGTCTCCTCCCAAGAGATCATATCCAGAATCACAACTCTTCTGGGCAGGACATAACAATGGTTTGGGGCGGGTGTTTCCCTTCCGGCTCTCCTGTCTTACTACTACTTCGGTCTCCTTCTCTCCGTCACCTCATAACCACTTCTTGCACTGACTAAACAAATTCTGTAACAGAGTCCAAAAATACGCTTTATAACGGAAGTGGATACTAATACATTTCACAAGGGCAATCACAAGCCAGATAATTATTAACACAGGGCAGGTGGGGGGGGGGGAGTGTACATGTATCTGTACATTGTACTGTATGTCTAGATGAGTGAGAAAGTTTGCAGCTTTGTGCATCTGAAACAGACCTCTACATAGTTCCTGATCCAACAGTTCTCACTCAGTCTTTAACTCCAGTAGGACTTTTGCTTGAGTAAGGAGTGCATCCTGGACAAGACTGGGGCAAAAGCAAGAGTGCAAAATGATGTATTACAGCTTATGCATTCCAGAGAGGAATGTACTGCAACCGCCAATTCTGTCGTGATCATCCATTTTAGGGGCCCTCCTGTCCCATTGATCCAATTTATGAGTCCAGAGACCATAATTATTCAAGTAGTTGAAATTACAAGAGACAGGGCTGGTGATCCAAAAATTATTGGCTCAGAAACATTAATTTACTAGAACTAGCAGAGAAAGCAAGTGACCCTGACAAACATTAACGGTTCAATTCAGATTGTACTGGACTCCTTTGACTAACATGGGCTGCTGTCCTGCATAATCACTGAGTGAAGCTTGACTGCCAGCAAAAAGTGTCACCTCGCAGACATATCGTGAATCTTTATCAGACCAAAACCCTGTTCCCAAGGAAGCAAACAGGAATCTTGCCACTGACTTCAGTGGAAGCAGGGCTGGGCTGAGAGAGAAACAGAGACAGAGAAGCCTTGTCTATACTTCTCTTTAAGAAAGTTACCTGCTGCTGTCATCACGTCATTCATGGCTGCAGCTGAGCCAGTGCTGAATACAGTTTAACTAAAACTGTAGCTATGGACAAAGCACACTAAGCACCTTTCCAGACATTATCCTCAAAGCTTGCTCAGAGCAGGCATATATCGGGTTCTGTCTGTGCTGGAAAGTTAGAATTCTCCTTCATCTTTTGGACTGAAAATATAATTGTTCCTCTGTCATTCACCTCCCTCTCCTAATTCCTGACAATATCACAGTTTGTTTGCAGTGTAGCTGTAGCCCTTTTGGTCCCAGGATATTAGAGAGACAAGATGGGGGAGGTGATATCTTTTATTGGACCAACTTCAGTTAGGGAAAGAAACGAGTTTTTGAGCAACACAGAGCTCTTCTTCAGACCTACCCTGAGGAAGAGCTCTGGGTAGGTCACAAACTCATCTCTTTCACCAACAGAAGTTGGTCCAATAAAAGATATCACCTCCCCCACCTTGTCTCTCTAATATCACAGTTTGACATTCTAACTCAGTGATGATTTAGATACCTGGTTTGATGTTATTCTATTTAATCTTAGTTGTTCCTCAAATCCATCAATGAGTCCAGGTGACATAGAGGTGGTACTGAGGAAAGCAACATCTGATGCTGACAGACTTTATTGTTGGCTTTTGTTTAAGTATATAACACTTTCCCTCTCTTGGGAGCACTCCTTTTGCTTCACAGTTTGGGACTGATGCTTTCTTAGGGTGCATCTAAATACACTAAGACTTGTGGAGAGCACAGGGGTTATTTTTTGGTTTGTTTTAGTTTTGTCTAGCGCTAGTATGGCTATCAGCAGGACTACCTACACAAAACCATGGGAAAAATACCTGAACTTACCATTACCAGCACCAATAGTGCAAAAAGTCCTACTGTAATGAGGCTTTAATTACAGTTTCAAAATTTCATCTTTGAAGGTTCTGCTCCACTAGGAATTATTGATATTGCCGAATGCTGTTCTCTGTTAAACAATCATCATCATCATTGGATTCCCAGTTTGAAACTTTTGTGATCACCAGCTTGTCCCTCTTCCAAATGTACTAACTTTAGTGTCCTGGACTCAGGTTAAAGAGAAACTTCAAGTTTTTCATTTGCCAACATGCAGCACCTTACTTCACGAAGAAATGGTTGAGGAACGCACCGATTGTGAACCTATTTATGATATAGAGTGTCCTCCTCCATCTCTTTGCCCCTGGGAAATTACATGCTGACCCAGAAGTTTCTTGTGTGTTTACGGCCACCCCTTGTAAAGTGTCTGTGATTCTACATTAATACTAACTGAGACAATAGCAGCAGCACCTGCTGTCATCATCTGTGCTCCTTAATGCAATACAAACATTTGTGGAAAGGCAATTCTTGCAGTACTGCTGGCTCTGTATTTATGACTTACCATAAAGGAAAATGCTGGAGAATTAAATACATCTCCAGCATGGCTTCATACACTTTGGTAACTGATCGTCTTCAGCTATTTAACGATGTTTGTAAGGCTCTGAAGGGACGATGGTGACACCTGCTGGCATGATGTACTGGGCTCAGCCATGGGCACCAGCACATGGAAGAACTCCACAGCAGACAAGCACTAAAGCCAATTCAAGCCCTAAGACGGAATTGGTGCACTGCCCTTCTTCACTGTCAGTGACCAGGCACACAAAAGTGGGTGGTTAAAACACAGGCAAATATCCTAACACCTGGGGTCTGCTGAAGAGCAATAATCACCCAATAACTGTGTAGGTGGAATAGCTCCTATCCCCATCCCTCCCACCCACCACTTCTCTAATTCAGCAGGAACCTCTCTAGTTCCTATCTGGTTTCAAGGATTCTGATGCGCAATTCCTGGGAGGTCCTATTCTTCACACATTCACTCCCAAGATTCAAATTACTAGGACAAATCAAAGCAGTACACTGTGCACTGAGTGTGCATTACTCCCTCCTGGCAACATAGCAATATCCAGTCTGTGCGTTCCCCCATTCCCCGTCACCCAAACTAACCATAGTCACTATTAAAATAGCAGGACTAATGGCTCTCCAATTCACATCCATTTGTGCCATATTATAGTTAGCAGGAATGCTCCAAAAATGTCCCCATAATTCTTGCAGATACAATCATTTATATACAAAAAATAAAGTATTTGCACGTGGAAAATGTGCAGTTAAGAGTATGAATACCTATTTTGCACATGCCAGCAAGAGGCTATGCACACACAAATGGATGAAAATACTGTAGTCAATGCAATTTCAGAAACCCTTTGAAAATTTGCTTTTAAAGACACACTCATTTTAAGACAGCATTGTGCACCACTAGGACACAGGAAACCAAAACCACACAGGTATCAACATGCCAGGTGTGGAACAATATCTCTTCTCTAGCTCACAGCACTGCTAATACTTGCACAGATAGGAATGTGACCTGCATGGTAGCAATACGACATGTGACCAGAGAGAGGTGTTTGCTTGGGCACTACGGGTCCTCTTCCTTTCCCTCCTTGCCCCATTCCTCCTCCCAACTCCTGTGTCCATCCTATGGAATGAACACAGGGAATCTAACACAATGTGGCCTTTGTCTCATTAACTGGTGCCATCACTCCCCTGTACACACACACCCACACTAAAAAATTCAGAACGTTGAAAAGTTTCTTAAATTGCACAGAGCTCATTGTCAGCTCACTTCAGATTCGCTGAAATACACTGCTTCTTGAAGTTGGACTGGAGAGATATAAATCTAGACTGTGACAGGGCCTGATGCTGGGAAGAAATGTAATTATGTCACCTGGAGCAACACAAAAGGAACATCTCTGAGTCCTGGCAAAGCAGATCTAGGTCAAGGGACGGGGATGTGCAATGGAACTCTGCAGAGTCACCTGGCTCCAAGGAGCAGTTCACAGGGCCTTTTAACTTCTTGGCAAGATGGTAACTAGCAGATCTGACATAGGAGCTTTTGAGAATCAATCAATCAATGGTGTAAAGGAGATCAAAGCATTTTTTATGTGAGCCCACAACCAGAGAGTAAAAGGACAGAACAAAAACTCCAGCCTGTGGTGAAGACATATTTCTGCAACAGAGAAGGAGTGGAAGGGGGAAGGAAGAGAGAGGCCATGTGTCAGATAAGCACCTGAAAGGAGTACATGGAATCTACATGCTAAAATTCTGTGTCTAGGCTGCAAATGTTAAAAATAAAGAACAGGAGTACTTGTGGCACCTTAGAGACTAACAAATGTATTTGAGCATAAGCTTTCGTGGGCTACAGCCCACTTCTTCGGATGCATAGACTGGAACATACGGCAAGAAGATATTTATACATACAGAGAACATGAAAGGGTGGAAGTAGCCATACCAACTGTAAGAGGCCAATCAATTGAGATGAGCGATCTATCATCAGCAGGAGAAAAAAAAACTTTACTTTTTACTATTTTTTTTTTTTTTTTTGCAGCTTGACCCAAAAAATCAAGGAATCTAAGGAACAAAGCCAGTACTTTCATTTACGTCCTTAAGAAGCAATGTACTAGAAGAGAAATAATGTTAATTAACAAGGTGACTGATATACAGCAGCTGACATCATTGAAAATTCAGAGGCATTTCTGCCCTAGGTTTTCAGGATTTGTATTTTTATTATACAACAAGGAATATTTATTGTAAATACATACATACATTAAAGTTCAATGGTTCCTGCTGCTTACTACTCAACCAAAATCATAATCCATTCTTTGTGATATCATAATGTTCACCACAGCAATTGCCTGTGATGTTCAAAAGAAAGAAAAGAAAAAAAATGAGGATTTCAGGTGGGGATTAAGCAGCAGGATTGGGTGAAGTCCCAGGGAACAAAAAGCCTGTTTTCATGCACATGTCCTTAGCGGGGGGAGGGAGAGACACTATACCAGAAAAGACAGAATTGTGTTTAACTAAACTGTGCTTCATGGAAACTTTGGGAGCAAACAGCTCTTGAAATCACAGTTACCTGATTGTTAACTCTTATTATCACTCTGACTTGTTGGCCTTGTCTCCCACAGAGACCCACAGGATTAGACTTTATAACTCACTCAGGTATGTAAAATGTAACCAGCTGGAGATTTCCAAGGCCCAGGGGATACTGGCTGTGTCTACAATGAGCTTTTTTCCTCAAAGCCTCCCAGCATGGCTACAAGACCAGTCCAGCTCCACCGGTGGAAGCAGCAGCAGCAAGAGTGCTGGGGTCAGCCAGCTGCTCTGCATCCATCCCTTCTTAAAAATATACTTTTCAACACGAATCAACCAACAAAATACATCTGCTACCAGTCTGGGACCGACTCTTTGCTGGTCAACCAGTGCATTAAGTGTCTGAATTATATTTGTCTGAGAAAACCCTAAAATAGATGGATCTATCTGTATTTTCTGTATAATTAAGGGCTGGATTCTGAGCATATATTTCACTCTCACTAAAGTAAATAGTAACTTAAGACGCTAAGGGCCAGATTTGTAAAGGTATTTAGGTGTTTAGTGAGGTTTTCAGAAGCACATAGGTGTCTACAACTCCTTGATTTCGATAGGTGTTTGGTGCCTAGGCACTTCTGAAAATCCCACTAGGTGCCTAAATACCTTTAAAAATCTTTAAGGCCCCAATTTCTGAGAGTATTTGGGTTTTGCTCTGTTCAGCTTTGCAAGGCCTAAGTGACTTCATCTGTCAAGTCCCATTTTCAAAAGTGACTTAGGCACTTAGGAGCATAAAGTTTGCTGCTTGTCAAGTTTAGACATTTTTCTGAAAGATATGCTCTAGTTCAAACAGGAATTAATTCAGGAAGATCCCTGGCCTGTGTTATGCATTGGTCAGACCACATGATCACAGTGGCCCCTTCTGCCTCTATAAGCTATGAATCTATGAAGGCTGAGCAGAGCAAAGCCTAAATGCCTTTAAAAAGCTGGGCCTAAGCATCTTGTATAATTGAGTCTTGAAACTGTAAAACCCAGGAGGAGGCACCACTTCTTCCTCTACTCAAATTACAGTACCAAGCACAACGATGATACTGCACAAACATCATCTCCATATTCTCCCAAAGGAGCCTAAAGCATTACACAAATTATATAGCTGCACCACCACTGATATGCAACCACCTCGAAAATGGAGCTTGGCAACTTGACAGACTACCCGCACATTTGATCTGCTTACAACACTTCTGACTAAAAAGGCAGCGTGCATCTAAAATGCATCATCATCACGCAGAGTAGACTTGTTCCCTGCTGTCTTAGACATGCCAAATCTCCTGAAGCTCTGCGCTCCATAAAACATCCCTCTATTTTCCATATTGGAAAGCAGGCTGTATTTGTATCGTGGAGAAGGGGGTACGTACCCCATCGGCATCATCCCAGCCCATCCGCTACAACTATAATAAGCTGCATTGTCACTCACTGCATCCAGGGCTGGAATAGTGCTGTTGGGTTCTTGTAATGCTCAGGGCTGGAATGTTAATAGGCAGAAACAGGAGAAAGTAGTGACTTATTGGCCACCCAGTGTAAATCTTATCCTAACTCCAGATCAGCGGGAGAGCGAGCACTGGCATCCTGTTATGCACTGAACTACCACACTTTAGTTTCTGTATTATGGTTGTTTCCAAAGAGAAACTAGAAAGGGAGTTTATGGGGGTTGTAGCACCAGACAGTTAGTTAAAATAAAGCAGCGGAGAGAGAAAGAAAGGCACGACGCCAAACTCTTCGATGCACGTGAGAGATCACTACCTCTTACTGGGAGTTATAAAAAATATACCATGCTTGCCCTCCCCCCATTCACCATGTCCCAATGAATACCATGCAGTCCTTGGCAGTCTCAGGGCAGCAATGCTTTAAGAAACAATGACAACTATGTGGTGAGCCACAATCCCTATTTCCCAATTATGTTTCTAGTCTCTCACTTGGCACTTCTAGGAACCTTTTATTGGAGGATCTCCAGGCACTTTACAAATACTAATTAACTAAGCCTCAGAGTGCTCCAATGAAGTATATATTATCATCCTCCTCGTGTGTACAGATGAGCAAACAAAGGGGCAAAGAGATTACATGACTTGCACAAGGTCAGTCAGTGGCAAAGTTGGAGGCAAGACCTCAAGAGTCCTGACTCCAAGGCCCACTTTCTCTAACCATTCGATACAGTAATTCTCACTTAATTCCCTAGACTGCTCCCCATTATCCCTCAATATTCTGGTCAATATATTGTGTTTCCACTGGAACTATACCTACGTTTGTATAACTGCAGTGCTACTGACTATCGGTATATAATCAATACGAGATTTGAGGGCCTCTCACAAGAAATCAGCTATCATGTGACACAATAACATTACCCCAGGCAAGCATACAAGAGATTTATATTTAACAGCACAGTAAGAGGCACCATAACTATTCTGTAATCTCTGTAGGGTGACCAGATGTCCCAATTTTATAGGGACAGTCCTGATTTTGGGGTCTTTTTCTTATATTGGCTCCTATTACCCTCCACCCCGTTCCAATTTTTCACACTTGCTGTCTGGTCACCCTAAATCTCGGACTGCAGTAGATCCAGTTGCCCAGACTCATCAATGTTCCCTTGGCTCAGGATTACTCTTGGAGAGGTTAGGATGCGCTCCCCAAGACCACATAGGACAGTTTAGCCATAGAGGCATTTTGCAACATCAAGGCTGGGAGTCAATTGATGAGCTTTTTGGAGTAGTGACAGTGTAATGGATACAGCTGGGAAATGTCAGGGTTGCTTGGAATTAAGATGAAAATGCAAGTATAAAATCAAAGGACCTAATGATGAGCCCTTAGCAGAAAGGTAGAGGGAAGGGAGCTCTGAGCAGATAATTTCCATTGATATGGAAAGAGGTATCAACCATAAACAGGAGGAGATTATTCCAGTTCTGTGTAATGGCTCAGTGAGGCTATATTAGGGACACATCTTAGCGGTCAATCCTTCAAATTACATTCTTTGTCATGTTTGATTATAATTCTCTTATCGTGGTGTTTTATCAGACTGCAGTCAATTATGATCCACTACAAAATGGAGAACTAATTTCCCCATTACTAAGTTTCCTGCTATTCTCTTTTTACCACTGATAGCTACATGCATTAAATATTGACTCCGATTTTCCTACTGAAACACAATTGGCTTCCTAAATTCCCACTGTATGCTAGGTCCTGACATTGTCCTTTATCATGCTTTTCCTCCACGGCGTAAATTCCTCCTGTTTCACCATCCACACACACACACACACACCCCTACCCCTGACACAAAGAAATAACTTCATCTATGTTAACTGCTTGCATTTTTTCTCTTCTCCTACTAATTCCCTATGGGTTCAGTTCTCTACTCAAAGGGTTATTACATAAGTGAATAGAAGGCAATAAATGCTGAATATCAAGAAACAATTCCTGAGAGTTAGATTATTAGATTGCTGGAGTAGTATCACAAGGAAATGGTGGATACCAGTTCACCCCTTCTTGTCATACAGGAAAGACATACACCTGGGTCCATCCTTAAATGGAGCTTGGTGTGCAATCTCAAAATAAGTGAAAGCACAAAAATCTCACAACAAAGATCAGGACAGACTGACCTCTCCATCACAATGACTAAAGGTTGAATCAGTGGAAGAGGGAGAGGGAGAGATGACCACCCACGTAATTCAACCCCAACCAACCCAGCAAAGAAGATCAGGAGTACCTGGAGAGGAATAATTTAGTTTTGTGATGCTGGTTTGTTTCTTGGAGATGTGCTCTGAGTGTCACATCTTTAACCCTATGTTACAGGAATCAGTAATAATAACTACAGTTCCCCTTTCTTTCAAAGGCACTAAATCAGCTATATCTTGGTGTCTCTGGAGACTCTCTTCAAAATGACCATCAACTGGTCAACTGAGCCCAGCAGAATTCCAATTTTTCTTAAAGACACAGTGTCATTATTTAGTTAAACTTCACAGCACTATAAATGTCACAATTTGTCCCGCCTCTGTACCTGCTTCAGGTTCAAAGGGCTCAGGCAGTTAACTCTGAGAGGCAAACATTCCCTTGTCATGGAGCGGAGTAGATCATGACTGGCAAAGCTGAGCTGTATCTTTACCTTGATTTAAATCCCATTCTGACCCATGTCTGAACCCCCACCTTAGACCTTAGAGACATTATAGCTGAAATACTTAGCCCGGGTGCTAGTTCTTGTTTTAGAGTTTAAGTATTTGACCACTTTTTATTTTCTCCCCAAAAGACTGCTTAATAATACAAAAGGTAGCATTGAAGTTAAAATACCCCTATACCCAGACTAATGAGACTGTGATGAAATGCTGCCTCAGAAATCCATCAATCTTCTTAGCTAATGTTTAAGTCACTTTTTATGACTATGTAGCCTTGGGTGTCATTACAAACCCATACATTTTACCTGTGGAGAAGCTCAGAAACCCACTCATAAAAATCAAGTTCTGGTGGCTCCTCTTACAAATGTCAGTTTTTATATATTCCTTCCAAATGCACAGGTCTTTCCCCCCCCCCCTCCCAAGTATAAAGACAATCTGACCAAGTATCTATAGATATTTTCCTTGGGATTTCCTATCACAGATATATTCCATGCTGCATCTTTAGTAAAGTCCCACAACCTTAAAATATCACCAGTACTCTAGTCCTACAGGAAGAGAGCATCTTTTTTTAAGAGGACGTCAATATTATTCAATGGAATTCTCTCTGCACGCAGGAAATAACCTTCAGGCCCGGTGGAACGTTAAGGCTCTTCGGGTTTCATTCTCTGATCCTGTGAGATCTCATAAGCTAGATAGAGTCAGGTTGGCTCAGTGTTTGGCTGTGCATCCACAAGGAACCTCTAGATGCTGCATGGAATGGTACTGACAGTGCAGTAAGTGATGCTCTTCCCTACAAGTCAGTACAAGGAAGGCCCACCGCTTGGTTCTAGGGGATACTGGAAATACGTGACTAGATATGCGTTCTACTCCTGACCAGGCCCCAAACTTCCTCTGAGGCTTGGACAAGTACCTTCACCTTTCTGTTCCTCCTTTTCCCCAACTGTAAAGTGGAAATAATAATAATATCCTATTCCATAAGGGGCAAAAGGGGCCTAAAAGTCTTAATTCACTAACGCTTGTAAAGAGATCCTCAGACAGAAGATGCAACATATGGTTTTCCACTGTTACACAGTGCAGCTCTTTACTGTTAAACAGTTCCTACCATTTCATCCCAGGCATGGCTGCTATTTAATGGATTAAATGGTTGTTGTGTATAGACTACAAAGGTTAATTAGAATCTTTCATAAAAGATGGTATTCATATTGTATTACACTATGAAATGGACAATAGCTACCATATAGAAATACTTGCTTTTATCAGGGTAACGTCTGACCCTGAGGGTGAGGGGAGGGGGGAAATCACTATTCTCTGGCTCATTCCTTGGCAATGTTATTTATGTTTAGGCATGAACTTTAAAGCCTAAGTGAATACTTAACCCTTCCCTATCTGATAGGAGCCAATCCAGCACTTCCTACTTCAGGAGGGCAGAAGCTGGAAAGCAAGCACTGCCAGAAGGACGATGAGCTGCAGGCCCTGGGGGAGGCCACCCCATTGCTGAGCAGCTCCTGCCCAGAGACAGCCCTCACAATTCCAGCTGGTGAGTAAAGGCGCAGGGCTGCAGAGAGCTGCCTGGCGGCTGCAGGGCTGAAATAACAAATCCCTGCAGGCACAAGGTGCAGCAAAGGCTGCACTCACCAGCTACTATCAATGGATTGTTTTGTTGTTGATTTGTGTGTGTGTGTGTGTGTGTGTGTGTCAGGTGACATCGAAGTTTACAGACAACTACTCATTTAAATGCAACCTGCCAAGCCCACCTATTACTGTTTCAAAAGACAAGGGGTAGAGGCTTACAGGAACATAGTAGAATAGGTTTCCTGGGAAGTCAAATACAATAGAATAAAGTTAACTGAAAAAAGCATTTTCCATACACTGTACCACAACATACATGTTCATATGAGTTAAATATGGAAGAGATCATCCAGGACAGAAGATAGCTTTTCAAAAGAGGATACATCAGATCTTTAACCAAAATTATACTTGATCCTAGGCAAAAGGTTCACCCCACAGTATTCTTGCCAGCAAGTTAAAGAAGTATGGATTGGTTGAATGCACTATAAAAGGAACAGAAAGCTGGCTAGATCGTGGGGCTCAACCGGTAGTGATCAACAGCTCCATGTCTAGTTGGCAGCTGGTATCAAGCAGAGTGTCCCAGAAGTTGGTCCTGGCGCTGGTTTTGTTCAACATCTTCATTAATGATCTGGATGATGGGATGGGTTGCACCCTCAGAAAGTTCGTGGACGACACTAAGCTTGGGGGAGACGTAATATGCTGTAGGGTAGGGATAGGGTCCAGAGTGACCTAGACAAATTGGAGGATTGGGCTAAAAGAAATCTGATGAGGTTCAACAAGGACAAGTGCAGAGTCCTGCACTTAGGACGGAAGAATCCCATGCACTGCTACAGGCTGGGAACCGACTGGCTAAGCAGCAGTTCTGCAGAAAAGGAACTGGGGATTACAGTGGACGAGAAGCTGGATATGAGTCAACAGTGTGCCCTTGTTGCCAAGATGGCATTCATAGGAGCACCGCCAGCAGATCAAGGGCAGTCATTATTCCCCTCTATTTGGCACTGGTGAGGTCACATCTGGAGTATTGCGTCCACTTTTGGGTTCCCCATTACAGAAAGGATGAGGACAAATTGGAGAGAGTCCAGTGGAGGGCAACGAAAGTGATTACTGGGCTGGGGCACATGACTTACGGGGAAAGGTTGAGGGAACTGAGCTTATTTAGTCTACAGAAGAGACAAGTGAGGGGGGCTTTGAAAGCAGCCTTCAACTATCTAAAGGGGGTTCCAAAGAGGATGGAGCTAGGCTGTTCTCAGTAGTGGCAGACGACAGAACAAGGAGCAATGGTCTCAAGTTGCAGTGGGGGAGGTCTAGGTTGGATATTACGAAAAACTATTTCACTAGGAGGGTGGGGAAGCACTGGAATGGGTTACCTAGGAAAGTGGTGGAATCTCCATCCTTACTGGTTTTTAAGGTCAGGCTTGACAAAGCCCTGGCTGGGATGATTTAGTTGGGGTTGGTCCTGCTTTGAACAGGGGGTTGAACTAGATGACCTCCTGAGGTCTCTTCCAACCCTAATCTTCTATGATTCTATGAACAGAAATACAATTTAGCCCTCTGAACTGACAAAACAATAAGCTTCCAGGAGCCAAGGGGCAAAGTACACATGAAAGTCAACCTATTAAGGAAATTAAGTTGTTATATGAACATATTTGCTGTGGACCAAACCAACACACCTTACAAAATAATCAAGCCTTCCCTCATGAAGACCTGGTACAAGATTTTTTTCGGAGGGTTGTGCAGCCCATGGTTATGCACCAAGCAGAGTTCTGACATATTTGCAGAATAAAAACCAACAGCTGAGCATGGCTGCCAGAGTAGGTCCTGCTGAGTGCTGTTTAACTGCTCACTAGATGATATGCTAAAGCTAAACAGAGCTGGCAGTGTGATATGTAGTTCAGTGCAGGGTAACTCACTTTGGAGTCTTTAATAGGCCATTTGTGACTAATAAAAGCTCCCCTCTTAATAAGGCGATTAGAATTTGGCTGCTTTCTATGCACCCCTTGGGGATGCTCAAAGTGCTCTTTCAACCCACCTCAGTCTCTGATAACCACCCCCACGCCAGACTTAACATTTTATTCTCCCTCTTTAGCCACAATCAAGCCTGTGCCTCAGAACCTGGAAGACAAACGAGAGTCATTAATAGCACAAGAAATGCTGGCACTGAGACTGGCTTGTACCCATCAAAAAGTCATAAAGTACTGAATCACCCACTAAATCTTTCTTCCTGTTCCTCCTCGTTTTCCCTCCTTTTCGCCATCCTCAATTCCTCTCCATCCTACAGTTTCATTCTCTGAAATGGAAGGAGTTAGCAGGGGTGCCCAGACACAGTGTCTGTTACTGAACTCCAATCATTCCATTCAGGTTAAGAGCTACCAATTGTACAGACTTGACGAGACCCAACTTTTCAGCATCCTGGAACTAACAGTAGACATCGTGAGGCTACCCAGACACACAGGCCTTGTATTGCACAGCAAGGACCTTAACTACACTATTCAACCCATGTGGAATTTATGTGACATCTCAGATGTCATCTGAAACTAATAGTTTTAGCTCAAAAGTCAATCTTATCAGTTATCATTAAGGAAAGGAATCTGATACCATACCATGAGTGAAAAAGGCTGTCATGACTTCTGACCTTTTCCCTCTCTAAACTGGGCTGTGCGGATGAATGGCCCAGGACAAAGGTGGGTGAAAATGCAATAAGGAATGACATGGTAACAGAGCTGCAGCGAAGCAGCATGGTTTGACTTAAGTCAAAGTGATTTAAATCACATTTTAATCATGATTTAAATCATCAAGCAGGAAACCTCGATTTAAATAATCAATTTTCATCTTGTTTTGCAACTGTATTTTTTAATTATTTTGCTAAAGAAAGTTTCTAACCAATGAGACTCAATCTATTTAAAAATATTTTCATTTACAAATAGACATAGCCCTTTACACAAAGTTTGGTACTTTTTCCTAACCATATGAACACAGTATATCTATACATATTTAAACAATTACATAGCTTAACACACATTTATTCAGATTATTGTTTACATATTTCATTATATTAGAAAATGGTGAATAATGCACTTATTATGTGATCATTTTTACTTGTGATTTGTATCAAGCTCTATTTGGGTAGAAATTGGCATTCAATTAAAAGTGTATAAAAACAACATTGTAAAACTGGTATATTAGTTAAATAAAAAAAAATTAAAAATGTGCTAGACAAGAAAAAAAGCAAGTTTATTGAGTCATTCTGCATTTAAAACTGATTTATTAAACAAAAGGAAGTATCTGTAATTAGTAAATTGAGCTGATTGTTTCTGGTGACCATGTCCTTCAAGACTTTAGAACTAGTAGATCTCATTCTCTCACACCTAGTTTTTCTCATAGATTGGACAAGCTTGCCTTTCAACTCTTGATGGTTTCTTAACTTTGACTGAACTAGTCATTCAATTGAACTAGCAGAATAAACTGAAATGAAAAAAGGCTAGTGGTGTCAAAAGCTGGTAAAAGGAATTCAACACTCTCTGGTTCCAGGTGCTTTAGCCAGTGACTGCCACTAGTTCAGAGGTTTGACTTTTAAAGAACTTCTGCAGCAAACATGTACACCTTAATTTTTATTTATTTACTTTTTATTTTATTTAAATGTAGTTTAATTACAAGTAGTTTAGGCCTTATCATAATTTCAAATTTTAATTTTAAGTAGATTTATCTTAAAAAAGAAAAATGGATTAAAGTAAAATAATCCAATTCAAATTTTAAAAAAATCTCATTTTTTTAATCAATCATCACTTGTTTTCCACTGTGAGCAGAAGGGAGGAGAAAAAGCAGGTAATCCACAAGGGAATTGAGCACTACACATTTATAAGGTGAGATCTGACAACTCCTGGGAAAGTTATAAGCCCAGCAGACACAATTGCAAATGGCACAGGGGGAGGGGAATAGCAGGGAAATCAAATATTCCTCAAGAAATTTTCAAATCTCTGCGGAGCATTAATTCTTTAGACCTCTTCCTTAAGTGACATTTTACAGGGTGTTTCTATGAAACTTTCCATCCATTTCCTAATTATTCATTCCCAGCAGAGATGCTGAACTCTGTGGGTCGTTAAGCAGGCCCCAGCCTGATGGTACTGCATAGGCCATTCTCACACCTCTAAATACTTGGACAAGCACATTTTGGAGGCTGGAATAAGCCCTCAGTGTTTCAAGTCAGCTGTAAGCCTGCTAAACAAGGAAGAGGCAGAGTTATGGTATCAGTTGCCTAGGCAAAGCGCTCTCCTGCCAGGCAGGTAATACAGCCCTGGGGGAAGCACACTCTTCAGGGTTGGGTTAATAACCAGGCAGATACCGGGGCCTTGGTCTCCCATAATATTATTTAGCAGATCCTATCATACATCAGATACTACCTCATGACTATGAAAGAGGGAAACTACAGGCATGACTAAGCTATGGGCACAAGTATAAGAACACAGGGAGTATAAGAACAAAGTTACGGTAATAGAGCATCATGCGCTTCTGCTTTTAGACAGACGGAGGGGTTAGCCTCACAAAAGCAAGCGAAGAGATTTGTATAGGAGCATTCAAGTGCCTGGAGGAACGAGCATACTGTGGTGAAGAAATGTTAAGTCAAATCGGAAGACAGAAAAAGATGTTCTTGTTGGCTTGATTCTGCCTTATAGTTCTAACTATATTTTTTGCCACTGATGGCCTTGCCCACATGTCTGCATGGAGCAGGAACAAGATCTATTACATCTCTGAGGACAGACACTCAACTAAAATAATTTGGCATAGCTCCATTACTTCAACAGAACTACACCAATTGACACCAGCTGAGGACCAGGCCCTGAGCCTTCTGTGTTACATGAGGTAGTTTCCACAGCAGATCTTGCAGAATTCACAGGTTACTGGGCACACTTCTCTGTCAAAGTAGTTCTTCATTCATACAGTTTATTCAACTCATTTCCTCTCTCCATCCTGACCCCTCCCCTTCTGATTCAAGGATCCATACAAGTCTCAACAAGAACCAAAAAAAACCAAAAAGTTCACACTAGAGAACGGGGGGACTGGGCAAAAAAGTAATTACACCCATGCAAGCCAAAAAGCTGGAGATGCTACAGGGCACCCTCAGGACAGAATATTTTGATACATGAAAGAACAACAGACTTATACATCAATCACAATATGTTGCTGATTGAAGCAGAAAGCCTGGATACAAGTCACTTGCCATCCCACAGAGCAGTGTTGAATGGTGGGTAGATAGAACATTTAGGATAAACAACAGCAGCTCTCTCCTATTGTGGTTGACAGTGGTGTGCCAACTTTAGCCACCAGGCTTAAGCACTCTGTTGTTGCTTCACCGGGTTCTAACAAAGTTTGATCAGACAGCGCAGACTGGACCAAACCATGTTATAACTGGGGCCAAAAACCTAGTCTATAGTCCTTGTCTAATGCAGTCATGGTTACAACACAGCTGTCTCCTAACACAGTTAAAGCACAGCTCTCCCTTGAAGTACTATTGGGACCTCAGTGCGTGCCATATCATTAAATACCACTATAAAGCCTCACAAGCGAGAAATATGCTATGGGCGTATTGAATATGGAACGTAGGAGATGGAGCATCTATATTTTCACTTTGCTAGGGGTATAAACACAGTTTTAAGCTCAAAAGAAACTGAAGATAAAAAATAAAGAAGGCTGAATGTAAGATCCAGAAAGGTGCTTGGAAACCCAGTGCACATTTTCATGTGAGCCCATGCCAGATGTGATCAGTGAAAAAACATTTGACTTCGGAAACTGAAACCCTTCTGCCACAAACTAAACAACAGCTCCACATTATCAAGCCAGCCCTTTTGCATTCTAGATTCTCCAATTCTGCCAGAATTTCTACTGAAGTGGGTTTGGGCCAGCAACGACCCTCCCAAAAGCCTTCCTTTTCTAAAGCATCAGACAGGTCCTTGTTCTTGTCATCCACAAATCAAAGTTCATCCCTCACCTTAATTTCTGGTAACAATTTGGCATCTCCCTCTTTTTTTATTTTTCTGGAGTAGCAACAGCCTCATTTTCCTTTAGTCAGGACTCAACCTGAGTTCCTGCCCATATTGGCTCCGCCTGCAGAGACACCCAGGACTAACCAAGCTGACCCTGGGAGCTGTTAAAAAGGAGATAAAATAAATGAGCTGCCTGTGACAGGGATACTCTAAGTGCTCAGGGTTAGCCAAACACAGAGGCAGCCAACAGTGGAATTGCTGGAGTTATAGGGAGTCAAGAACTTAAACAGCCAAAGCAGAGATGCAGGAGTGGACTTGCAGAGTTAACCAAGACAACAGGATGGTATGGGAGAGCGCGTTGCAGCCACAAGCCTCCTATTTTTTCACATTTACCCCCCTTGCCACCAAAATATTAATTTAACTGGTTACCTGAATCACCTTTCCCCCTCTCCCCCCCTTGAAATCTCAAGGCTAGTGAACAGGAAGCAAGAGAAAATCATTGACTTTGAAGTCTGCTTTTCAGCCTCCATTGCAGGCACAAAGCAAAAACTTCTAGCTTTGTTCCTCCCAGGAATCATAAGCAAAAATACCCAAACAAACAAAACTTGAAAGGGAACAACAGGATCTATTGACTTATGCATAATAAGAAAGTAAATGGCATTTGTTCTCCTATCATGTCAGGAACAGGCACATGATGAATATTTAAATAGCCCAATGCCTTTGTTCTCAGAAGGTCCAGACATACTTCATTCTTTATGAGAGTCCAGCATCATCCATGCCCTCTGCTTAGTATCCCCTGAATCAATTCTTCTACAAACAGTACAATGCAGTTAGAGATTATTCCAACACCTTTGACTTTCAGTACATATAGCTGGGATGACAAGTTAAGAGGTTTCTCTAGGCAGCTCTCTTTCCTTTCCTCTTACTCCCTTCCTGGATAGAATTATTCACTTCCTCTATAGGAAATTCATTACAGTAGTCACTTTTCTGAGTTCAGCTGAGAGTATTATCTGCCTGCTGCCATTGGGTTATTAAGTAGCCACAAAGTTTCCTTTGACACAATGGGCTTAGTCGCCTATATTATCATCCTTTAAATCAGAAAAATAAAAATTTGCTTCTTGAAGTGAGGGTGAAAGAGTAAGATGTGTCTAGCAAGCCAAGTGCAAGAAAAGGGGTCTGCAAGCCCCTCTGGAGAACAAAAGAGGACTAGCTGTAGGAGACATTTTCCAACGCCCCAGGTCAATTACAATCAAAATCATTTTTAAAATGGATATGAAAACTGTTGGCTTTCATTCTTTTGATGCCAAGACAGCCAAGCACGCGCACCCCTTTTGTTAGTTCACCGGCCTGTCACCTCTAATGAAAGCTAAATTTTAATGACGTTGGTAGGAAATGCATCTCCCAATGCTAATTAAAAAAGGAGCTGATGATTTTATTCAGTTACTGAGCATGAAATTAATAATATAATCATGAAGAATATACATGATACTCCCTCACTAGTGACTTTTATTTCTATGTATGTGCTTGGCTAGATCGGTGTGAGATCCAAGAGAATATTTCCTTTTTTCAAGCTATCCAAATATACCATTTTAATTAACCATGTTCCATAATAAAAGCACAGCAAATACTAATAATAATTTGCACCTTCATAGCATGATCCATCAAAAGATTTAATACATTTTAAAAACCATTAAAGGAGCCTTGCAACACACTTATGAAGTAGGTACTTTTATACCCATTTTGCATATGGTTAAACTGAGGCAAAGAGTGATTTGCCATAAGTCTCAAAGCACAGCAGTGGAAGAGCTGGGACTAGAACCCAGCAGTCCTGACTTCAAGTCCCTCACTCTAAACCACTAGAGATATCACAACCCCAGCTTATTCATACTGGACAGTTAACTTCCTGTTCTGGGAATGTGACACCAACACCTTCTGTCGAGGTCCTGACAGTACGAAACACCAGCAGTTTAAGACGTCCCAACGTCCTTTATAAGGGGAGATCAGCCAAAAAGAAAGGGGTAGGGAGAGCCCCAAGTTCAGCCAGCTGAATTCCAAGCATGAAAAACCCTAAAATAGAACCAAAAATCATTTGACCCATTTGATCCTTTTCAAGATAGTCTGAGAGACACGTCCCCTTATATGTTAATTCATGAATGAACCTCTCTCTCTCTCTCTCTCATTTATAAGTGCAGGGAGGGGCAAACAAAACAGGAAGCACACACAGCTGAGTGTCCATCAATTTCCAGCCGAATCTCACAGGGCTCCTGAAACAAAGTAGTAAAGCACATTTTGGTATCTGAACGGTTCAAAAGCTTCATTTCCAAGGCCTCCTCCTACGATGAAGAGGTGAGAAGCAGCTCCAGAGAATGCTGAGCAAGAGGAATTGGTGGGCAAATTAGCTATCACTGGCATGTTCACTTACATAACCAGCAATTAATGTTGTGCTCAATGATAACTCCACTCAGATTACAGCTTTCTGCAGCTTCTGCCAGTGGGACAGTTTCTATCACCAGATTGTGATATGTTTTAAAATGTTAGTAGCTTTTGGCAACTGGGTAACTGAATAATGTGACCCTGAACATCTTTGTGTGTTAGATTGAGGAAGTTCTATACAAAACAGAAAGTGGCTCACACCACTTCACAGGAGTCCAGAGAGAAACTTTCCCTCCCATTAAAAGAAAGTATTCTTCTAAGACAGGGGTTTATAGCATCTGCTGCAGTGCACAGGCCATGAAATAAGCATGCAAAGACAATTGGAATGAGAAGAAAACCTCACTGGTGTGCAGTGGTACTTACAGTAAAGACAGCCGGCATCCCCTCCAAGCTGGGACCATCCTGGGCAGCACTTGTACACGGTCTGGTATTCCATGCTGTACACCTGCCTGTAGTCTGTGTAATAGGCTGTTCTAAAACACAAAACACAACCACCATTAACCCCTGGAGGAGGAGGATTTCGTAGGAAAGTGGAGTGCACAGAAGATTCAATTCTGACAGTAGAACCTAAATAAAAAGAATTTAATTTCAAATACTTTGCATATTTTCCACGTAGTCTAATAACAATCATGGATCTTAACATAATGCTTTTCAATCCATGTTAACCAGGGAGGAGAGAGCCCCGGGGGAGTGGGCTCCAGAACAAGCCTAGCACTTCTCTTCTTTTCCAAGTTGCATATTTCATTAATTCTTTTGCAGTTTTGTGTGACCGCTTCCCCCCTAATTTAAACCGCTGTTTGTCAAAGGAAAGTCAATTTATAAAAGCCACAGGTATTTCATCTAATACTGGTGAGCGAGTCACACCAAGGGGCTGGTGAGAGCTCAAAAACTATTTGGCTTATGATGAAGGAATAAAAAAAAATCATGCTAGCATCCGACTGGGAAACGTCAAGCTATTCCATGCACAGACGGCTCCTAATGCAGTTGTGCATTAAACAACAAGCTACTCACAGGCAAAGCTGTGGGGAAGTTTCTAGTCTCCTCAATTCTCTTGCTCCCCTTTACCAACCATGACTAACACTCAACCCTACACCACTGCACATAGGACTGGAAGGCACCTCCTGGCTCATCAAGTCTAGTCCCCGATATAGCAGTCAATACAGTTATATAATCCCATTCATAAATGCATCAAGATCTTCTCGGGGCTCATGCCACTCCTTGCCTCTTCCAGAACTGTCCTATTTATATAAAATAAAACTGGCTTCATGACTGACAGCTATGGCCACTAAAGGGGTGCCAGGAGCATGGGTGCCACACTCAACACTGCTTCTCACATGTCCCCAGTACTGGGCTCTGTATAAAAGTACCCACCATCCAGCCCAGGTTCTTCAAAGGGTCCCTGAGGACTGCAAACCTTCACAGCAATCCTGGGCCAAGTTTCTAGTGAATCTGCTCCTCTCCCACGGAGGGATTATTAATCTTACATTCAAATTAGGCAGTGTGATGCATTTCAGGGTCTGTCTGAACTGGAATCATAGAATCATAGGACTGGAAGGGACCTCGAGAGATCATCTAGTCCAGTCTCCTGCACTCATGGCAGGACTAAGTATTATCTAGACCATCCCTGACAGGTGTTTGTCTAACCTGCTCTTAAAAATCTCCAATGATGGAGATTCCACAACCTCCCTAGGCAATTTATTCCAGTGCTTAACCACCCTGACAGTTAGGACGTTTTTCCTAATGTCCAACCTAAACCTCCCTTGCTGCAATTTAAGCCCATTGTTTCTTGTCCTATTCTCAGAGGTTAAGAAGAACAATTCTTCTCCCTCCTCTTTGTAACAACCTTTTATGTACTTGAAAACTGTTATGGCCGCTCTCAGTCTTCTCTTTTTCAGACTAAACAAACCCAATTTTTTCAATCTTCCCCATAGGTCATGTTTTCTAGAACTTTAAACGTTTTTGTTGCTCTTCTCTGAACTTTCTCCAATTTGTCCACATCCTTCCTGAAATATGGCACCCAGAACTGGACACAATACTCCAGTTGAGGCCTAATCAGCGCAGAGTAGAGAATTACATCTCGTGTCATGCGTACGACACTCCTGCTAATGCATCCCAGAATGATGTTCGCTTATTTTTGCAACAGTGTTACCAGTTACTCATATTTAGTTTGTGGTCCACTATGACCCCCAGATCCCTTTCCGCAGTACTCCTTCTTAGGCAGTCATTGTATGTGTGCAACGGATTGTTCCTTCCTAAGTGAAGCACTTTGCATTTGTCCTCATTGAATTTCATCCTATTTACTTCACCCCATTTCTCCAGTTTGTCCAGATCATTTTGAATTACAATCCTATCCTCCAAAGCACTTACAACCCCTCCCAGCTTGGTATCATCCACAAACTTAATGGCATAGAGAATACACTTATAATCTAAATCATTGATGAAGATATTGAACAGAACCAGACCCAGAACTGATCCCTGCAGGACCCCACTCGTTATGCTCTTCCAGCATGACTGTGAAGCACTGATAACTACTCTCCGGGAACAGTTTTCCAATCAGTTATGGACCCACCTTATAGTAGCTCCATCTAGGTTGCATATCCCTAGTTTGTTTATGAGAAGGTCATGAGAGACAGTATCAAAAGCTTTACTAAAGTCAAGATATACCACGTCTACCGCTTCCCCCCATCCACGAAGCTTGTTACCCTGTCAAAGAAAGCTATGAGGTTGGTTTGACATGATTTGTTCTTGACAAATCCATGCTGACTGTTACTTATCACCTTATTATTTTCTAGATGTTTGCAAATTGATTGCTTAATTATTTGCTCCATTATCTTTCCGGGTATAGAAGTTAAGCTGACTGGTGTGTAATTCTCTGGGAAATAACGCTTTTTACAGATTGGAAAAAGGGCAAATATGGTGACAGTCTTCTGGAATCTCTCCTGTCTTCCATGACTTTTCAAAGATAATTGCTAATGGCTCAGATATCTCCTCAGTCAGCTCCTTGAGTTTTCTAGGATGCATTTCATCAGGCCCTGGTGACTTGAAGACATTTATCTCAAATCCAAACACAGGGGTGTTCTCTGGAAGGGCAACCCAAAAGGCAGAAAGAGCCCGTGCAATCCTCACAGATCTAATTCCTGGGTCACATGTTCTGGGGACGAATGGAACATTTAATCCTCAGCGAGTCGGATCTGGGACATTTTCAGGCCCGAGATGTTTCTCAATAACAAACTAGAAGGCCAAATGTAGCTCACATTCTCTCTGGCCTCCCTGAAGAGTGAGCACCATTCATGGCCCCATCAGACCCCAGGCTTCTTGGAGACTTCTTCCTCAGCATCTGTATTGAACTCCCTCCCATTCTGGACCACCATGACCCCTCAACTCTGAAAGATAAGCCCCCAGTGACAAGTGCCCTGATCTAATGTGCCCCCCGCATAACACCATCTGTTAAAACCCTTCCCAGCTCCCAATTAACAGCCACCCCAATATCCCACCCAACCAAATCCTGAAAAAAAAAACCCCACCAACTGCCATCACAAATCTGTTGCACAGGGTAAATAACAATGATACCTAACTCATAGATCTCAAAGCCCTTCAAAAAGGAGGTCAGTAACATCATCCGCATTTCACAGGTGGTAAAACTGACACACAAAGAAGGAAGTACTAGCCTGAGGTCACCCAGCAGGCTAGTAGCAGAGTCAGTAATAGAACTTATGTCTGATGAGTTCCAGTCCTGTGCTCTATCCACTAAGTCACACCACAGGTCTTGCAGCGGCTGAAGCTCAAGTACTTCTGAGGGCCCAATAGGATCATTATGCTTATTTTTGGTAATGCCCATGGCCCTGAGCAGGAATGGGGCTCTGTTACCACAGACATTGTACTAAGGCAGAAACTGAAGATCTTTTAATGACTTCTGCTCATGACTTACAGGGTGGGATGTCAGTCTGGCGAACAGAAGTTGAGTTAAAACATAAATAAATGTGACTTTTTCCCCTCGGAAATTTAGTGCTCTGTGTATCTGAAAATCAAAACAGAGATAAAACTTTTGAAGCTTTTTTTTAAAATCCTACTTCGGCAGAACATGAAACTGCTCACCCAAAGCACAATGGACAAACAACAACAACAAATATTTGGTACAGTTGAAAGTGTTGTATGCATCCACTGAAAATATTTATCCTAACTAATCCTGGTTGTTTGACTTTGTCTACATAACTCTACAAAGAAACTAAATAATGGTGCACTATCCCAATTAATTCCCATGAAGGAAATCTTCAACTACACTTCATTGCCAATGAGTATGTGACCTCACAGCTGACAAAAATAAAAGCAGTTACCCATTTTCTGGACAAGCTGCTAGCAAATTGTGAAGGAAGTAACCTGGGTCCACATACAGCTAAGAATGGAATTTACAATCTTTCAGGCACTAAAGACATTTAGCAATCAGGCTGAAATCTATCTGGTTCTCTTGGTCCCACCACCCAACGCCTTATGTTCCAAACAAATATTGCTTTTAATGTAATGCAGTGTGCATTACAATGTGCAAAGTTAATGCCAGGGATGTGGTATGTAACTAAACCCAAAAGCATTCAGTGTATAAATGAATAATATTACCCACCAATGAGTGGGGAACACAAACATTTCTATGCATTGTGGTGATAGGAAAAGATCTTTTTCCCAGGCAGGTTCATGGAGACATTGCTGGATTGTACTACAACAGACAGTGTGTTTTTCTTTCAGGCTGCATAGACTCATACACGGAAGGCAAGCTGCTCCAAGGAAAATCAAAGGACAGTAGGAAAAACTTGATAGACTGTATTCTGCCCTTGGACATTCATGTGCAGCTCCTACTTAGGTCAAAGGGGAGTGGAGGAAGCAGTGCTCAAGCCTAAAACTCTCTAAGATATTATGACAGGCTACCTATGGAAGCAGTGGAATGGAGATGACAGTGGCTAAGAACTACGGGAGAGGAGTTGAAGATATGGAAAAGTCCTACCATGTGCAAAACTTTACCAAGAAAAATGGGATCCAATATAACATCCTACAACAAATGAAGCACTAAATATTCCAACTGATCCAGACACTGAAAACTAGACTGGAGAAAACACAGCTCTGGGAACCACTCTCCACTCCTGCTGGGGTGACTCAATAACTTAGGTGTTTTTGCATCCCTAATTTGAATAATTCTCTGATCTTTTTGTTTCACTGAGCACTGGTCCAACTTCCTTCATGAGTTGGTATTTTTTATATGGAGATATACCTATCTCATAGAACTGGAAGGGAAAGGTCATTGAGTCCAGTCCCCTGCCTTCACAGCAGGACCACATACTGTCCCTGACAGATTTTTGACCCAGACCCCTAAATAGTCCCCTCAAGGATTGAACTCACAACTCTGGGTTTAGTAGGCCAATGCTCAAACCACTGAGCTATCCCTGGTAGGATGGAGAGCTACTCTTGCTACCTAACAGAGCATCCAGAGATGTTGCGCAGAAAGAAATGGAAAAATGCAGTTAATGGGACCCAAAACAATCAACATTCCCCAACACGGGATAAAATACCAGCTTGGCAGCAAACCGTTAATCTCAGTCAAGAGATAACGGCTATGAAAAGCATTCATTCTGATGGCAAAGCAAAGCCACCAGCTAGTGCAGCAACCCAATGTCAATCTGTCTCTTTTCTTGCCCTCCTTTACAATCAATAAAACCTAATAATGCAGGAGATTCTGCACAGAGCCTGGGTTCCATTCTGCCCTCAACAGATTTCTAAATGTCTAGTTGAGCTGAGTGAACATTGGCCCATCTCCAATTCACTTTATGAGTCAAGCCCGAGGTGAACACATTTACTGAATCTTGAACCCAAGGCTTAGTTCAAGTAGATTTAAAATGTGATGCAAACATTTTGCACAGTCCCAGTTGCTGGTGCCTCTATGGCTGTCACAAAGTATAAAGAAAGTGGAAGGTGGAATAGGGAGGTGTGGAAAGAACTGTTAAAGGAGATTATTTATCTTAGCTTTTGTTTTCTCTTTCAGAGTTTCTGGCCCAGAGTTATTCAGAACAGCGAGAGCTAATGGAACTCTAGCTTAGAAAAATACTGTCATGTCCTGCTGATGAAAGATCCATTTGCAGACCCTTGAGTACACTGCATACATGCATCAGCGTGTGATTACTGAAGGCTGTGTCAAACTAAACTCTTTGTTGTTAAAACAGACAAAAATAGTACCAAAAATAATACATTTCCAGGAGCAGCTAGCTACACAGCCCCTTGGATGTTTAGTTTAGCCAATACAAAACAATTCTTCACACTCTAAATCAGCAACCACCATGTCTTGAGGTCCCACATATTAATACACCAGCAGGACCACAGAATCACAGAAGTGGTAGTTGGACAAGACCTATTAGATAATCTAGTCCACCACCACTGATGCCCCGGACAATGAAAGACTGTTCCCTACAGTAGATTTTCTAGCATAAAGTATTATTTAGTTTTATAAAATGTGGTAATCCCAATAATCTGGGCCCACGTACAAATTTTATAAAACCAATCACTATCACTTATAGCAATACCCCCCTCCCCCCCAAATCCCAACTGACTCTTGGACAATCAGTGTCCAGACACCCCAAGGGGAGAACAGAAGGGGGGACAGCTCAGTGGTTTGAGCATTAGCCTGCTAAACCCAGGATTGTGAGCTCAATCCTTGAGGGGGCCACTTAAGGATCTGGGGCAAAATCAGTACTTGGTCCTACTAGTGAAGGCAGGGGGCTGGACTCAATGACCTTTCAGGGTCCCTTCCAGTTCTATGAAATAGGTATATCTCCATATATTAAGATTTAAACCCTCAAAAATAAGCAATTAACCCAACTGATTGCATACTGTGTTATTTTATTGTAAGAGTACATCGAGTAAGATCTTTTATGGAAGCTTGTAATGCACTGGACAGTCACTCTGAGATAGGCACACAGGTTATGGTTTTGAATGTAGGTGTTTGTATATATAGACAATTGTAATTGTAACTGTGGTGCAACTTCAGCTCTCCATTGCTCCACCCAGCTACTCACCTCCCTCCCCCCCAGAAAAAGCCTGGAAAAAAAAATGAAACAATGGATTTGTTAGTGGACTCTGACCCACACAAAATTCATCCATTTTAGCAGGCCTGCTAAGGGTTTAGGCTCCGAATGATATGACTTTACCAGTATCTGCAGTGCCACAAGAACACTCACAGGGACATTAGGGGTTATCGATAATTACCACTAATGTTTACTGAATTATTCTCAACTCAGCCTTACAGACAGCTGCTCGTCATTAAGCAGGTGAAACTACACAGAAGCACTAGGGAGAGCAGGTGCTGTATTTTCCTAGTCACGTCCATTAACTCAGATAAGTTGCAGCCAAGTTCAGTTCAGCCTTCTGTGTGTCAGATCCTGAGCCTGTTAATATGTTTCCTGAACCCAGTGTTGTTGGAGCACAGTCCAACTGGAGCAGCTCCAGTGGGTGAAACGGAGGCTGCATAATGTTCCCATGGATGTCGTAACCGAGCACTCCAGTGACTTCAGCTGCACAGCACAAGAGAGTTTGGCATCAGATCGCCATTCTAATGGGATGTATTGCTGCTGGAATGGAAACTTCCAGCAGGAAGGTCAGAGGGAAGAGAACAGCAGACAGAGCCTGATGAAAGGATTTTTAAAGTTCCTTTTATATCACTTACTTTTCAAATTCGACAGGTAAATTCTGCTCCCAGTGACATGGAGGCAGCCCCATGGTTTTTGGCAGAAACTAAATCCCAGCATTGGAACATACAAGCTGTCATCAACCCTGGAATTGTGAAACACCATTTGCCCCAACCCATTAGTTGGCCACCTCTGAGGGCTCTGATTTCCACCCTCAGACAAGGTGATGTCTCTTTCCAAGACAGCTCTCAGAGCTGGGTCTGTGCAACTCTGTAAATTAGCTAACTAAACTATGAAGTTATCTTGGTGGGCCTCTGCTCAGTTCCTAGCAGACAGGGGTCCACTCCAAAAAAAACCCTATCCACACAAATCTTGTTTGGAGTCTTAATCCAGAAGCTAAGGTCTGAATGGGCCTGGATAATGCACCTCTCTCTTTCTCTTAGGAATGGTCAGTCCACTTCAGGGCTGATGTACCTCGGCAGACAGAATGGGGAATCAGGCTGCAGCTGCCTACACGGTGTCTGTTGTGGACAAACAGAGACCTTTGGTCTATGGGGCTGCCAAGTCAGCACATTTCACCAGCACCACATTCACTAAAAAGTGCATAAACCAAACCAAGAACAAATTGAAACAAATACACAGAATCATTGTTTTCCACCAAAAAAGGCAATAATAATACATAGTTAGCTTGAACCGCTACCTTCATCCTGTGTACAAGGCAACTTCTGTTCACCAGTAGACAGATGTTCCCAATGGAAAATTATGTTGTTTTTAGTTCCTTGATTTACAATGTCAAAGAACATGCATTAGAGACCTGAAGCAGACATTTGTGACTGGAGAACTGCCAACCTTTGAAGTAGGAGCAGACAAGGCACCTATCATTTCAAAGTGCTCTCTCAAACACAGTCAGAGAGACAGACTCTGTGACTGAAAATAAGAGGGTTTGTTTGCTGCTTTATTACCATTACATAGATATTATCGCCAAGATAATTACTGACAGTTATAGGTTAAGAGCAATTCCTTAAACCCAACACTTAAAAGCGGTCTCCAGTCCAAGATACCGCCTTAGAATTAGTTTCCTGATGCGGCTTTATAAAAAAGGATTATAACTGTTCAAGGGGACGGGGAAACAGAAAAGGGGGCAGAAAGCAATATAATGCAAAAGAGATCTGTGCTTGGCCTTGACCTACTTTAGCCAGGGCTGCATCCAGAGAAGGAAAGATCCAGAATTCAGCATTTGCAGTGTCCTTCCTTCACAACCCACTTCTCCAGCTTTCAATAGCCTCTATGATCCCAAATTAGGCTCACCTGCTACTTATCTGATAGGAAGCTAAACACCTGCAATCACTTTCAGTTCAGATCACTGCACTTCAACTACTAAAGGCCAACTTCATCCCTGATACAGGCAAGTGTAATTCACCTGACTTGAGTATAGTTGTACCAGCTTATATCAGGACTAAATTTGGTCCTACTTATCTCTATCACCCGTTTTTAAGGAAGCCCTATAGTGCATCAAAGCAAGCATCAAGTCATCTGCTTCATGACAGCAGTTATCATAGTGAATCTCCCCAACAGCCAGGGCCGGCTCCAGGCACCAGCCCAACAAGCAGGTGGGCTGCACGTCCGGCTCTTCGGTGGCAATTCGGCGGCGGGTCCCTCAGTCTGTGTCAGAGGGAAGAACCGGCCACCGAATTGCCGCCGAAGAATGAAGCGGCGGCGTTAGAGTTCCCGATCACGATAGCAGCTTTTTTTTTTTTTTTGCTTTTTTGCTTGGGGCGGCAAAAACTATGGAGCCGACCCTGCCAACAGCCACCACCTCTCAGAGCAGACATTATAGCTCTTCTGGCATGACTGATTTCATCCACAGCCTAGCATGCTGCCTCATTCAGTGGTGCTCCCAGGTTACAGAGATGATCACTGATGCGTATCTGCTGTTAACAAACTCCACATCACAGAGCCAACAGCAGCTGAAGACCACAGCTGAGCTGCTGACAGCATCCTGCACTAATTTAATCTTTTTTCCAGCAAATCTGATATTCATATTGCCCAGTGCCGGCTGGAAGGGAGCTCATGGATGGCAGCATGTTATTCTCTGATTCACAGATTCTAAAGCCAGAAGGGACCATTATGATCATCTAGTCTGACCTCCTGTATAACATGGCCCATAGAACTTTACCTAGTGAGTCTTTAATCAAGCCTAGAAGAACTCCACCGCTAAATGCAGCATAAGCAGTTTCAGCCTGTAGACCTTTATCTTTTCAGATTTTTAGCTCTGTACAGCCAGAGAAGCCAATGAGCCTCCGTTAAACATTTCAGTGACTAAGGACCAGAATCCTACTTCCACATAAGTCAATGAGACGTTTTTGCCATTGATTTCTGATAGACTAATATTAGGCCCTAATTAGGCAAGGAAACAGCGCGCAGTGAATGTGCATATATCCACTATGCCGACAAACAAACCTAAATGTGAGTCAGCATATTCACTGGCAATCTGACTGTCTAGGAATCAGTCACTTCAGCCCAGACCACTGTACAGTCATATCTCAGAGGCAGCGTGAGTACCGCACTGTATCGTTTTTAAACAACAGCCTCTCTGGAGAACCAACAAATCATAATTTGAAGTAAAATCCGAATCTAACATGGTCAAGACCCATGCACGGAATCTGATATAATGTAAAAGGGATGTGCGTCAGTGTCTTAGTTTCAAGACCTGTTCTATCCTGGAACAGAGCCAGTCCTTAAAGCTCTGCCTAAAACTTTTTTCCGTTAGAATCAGGAGAAGAGTTTTGTCACTGTTAAAAATCAGAGCATGTCCCTCAATTGAATTTTCATGGCTTGGGTTGATTCTCTGTACTTTCATATAGTAACTGCTCCAGGCAATCCTAGTATTCTTCTGATTACTGAGCAGTCTTTGCTCTGATGAGATTAAAAGAAAAAGGGAATATATTAATATTCTTAAACCCCCCCCAAAAAGATGGGTTATCCAGCTCAAACTGATCCCTAGTATTGTCAGTTTAAATGTGTCCATTGTCCCCAAACGATTCTCCCACAACGTATCTGCTCCCAGTCCAGCACCAGACTGGATTACTGCATTGCAGACACAACCAAAGCTGTGCAGATAATTTATTTTTAGTTCAGTGCCAAACCTGAAAAGAAAAAAAGTTCATTTCAGGTAAAGGAAAGGTTTCATTGGACCTGAAACAAAACAGTCTGACAGGCCCAACTCTCCATTTTTCAGCAAAAATAGTTTCAGCTGAAAAATTTCACCCAGCCCTAGATACAACTACAGTAAAGATCAAGTGGAAAACTCAGCTATTGAAGAATGTAGATTCCCACATGGAGCACATTACAACTGTGCTCCACAGAAAGCACTGATCTGCAGTTCTGTGTGTTGGTTTAATCTATAAAGCCCTTTAATGGTTTGGGTTATGTGTTTCTTAGAGACTGGGCTCTCTCCTATTAAACCACGGCAGTTGAGATCAGCTGGGACACTCAGTCTCTCAGTTCCTAGATTGGTTAGGATCTGGGGGCAGGATGGTTCAGTGTGAGTCCTTGACTCTGGAACTCGCTTCCCCACATTGGTCTGTCAGTGTCTGAATTTGTTGACCTCTCTATTTATGTAGACGTTTAGTGGAGGGTGAATGGGAAAGGAGGACAGAGCTTGTGTTTGTAGGGGGGTGAGAAGCATTTAATGTTTTGTTAGTGTTGTTTCATCAGATTTATTGTGTGATGTGCTCTTTGCTGATTTCCCATGGGCGTAAAGTCTTGGGATAGGGATAGTATAAAAATCAAACAAGCAAATATCTGCTTATTTTAATTACAAAAGGAAAGATTTTGTTCCCGTGCTTTAGTAGCAAGATAGGAACAAATACAGATCAGGGTAGTGAGACAGACTCCACCATCATCCACATAACTATAAGATACATTCTGACACATCCCTGGTGAGGCGAGAAGCAGAAAGAACCCAGCTAGCTTGTAAGGCCCCAGGATGAGCACCTGAAACCGGCGAAGGAGGGAATCACTTCTGCAACCCTGTTAACACTCTGAATCCGGTTCCAGGAACATAACCCCACGTTGTCAGATGGTTACAGAAAATAAAATGTCCCTTCAGTCTTTAAGACTCCCAGTTTCTCTCCAGAACTCACCATCATATGGACATCCACTTCTTCATGATCGTCTTTATATGTCAGTGTTTCTGGTTCAATCCCTTTAAAAGAGGCTGCTGCCTTGGTCAGTGCAGTTTGGAAGAGGGCAGGTTTGGGACTTCTATTTTAATGAGAACAACTTGGGACAGCTGTTGGGGGACGGGACCTCATTCCTTTCTCTTTGCCTAGCTTTCGAAAGATCCACTTGAATAACTGCTTCCCCCTTCCTCTGGAATATGTATACGTCATTTGGAGCTTTTTAGCAGATGAACACTTCACTTTTAGCTTTCACACTGGAATTCTTTCATGTGTGGAAGAGACATTAAAGGAGACTTATAAAGTGCTGGCATTGCAGAGCATGGTACCAGGTGGCAGAGAATGGGATATGAAAAGTAAACATTGAATTTTTACACAGCATTAAACCTTTTTCTTAATAGCTGCTAGAGCAATAAATAAGAAAAACGACGTTTACAATATTCTATAAAATAAGGTAGTCTGGATGTATTCTGCACTGTTCTATTGCCCAAGTAACATGTTTATTCATGTTCTATTGCCCAAGTAACACTTTGTGATATATTAACATATGTCAGTTCCTACTAACAATCACAAGGAGTTCTTACTCTTCACTGTTTACTTGGCATCACTTAAAATACTTATGGGAGGAACTGGTAAACTAATGTGGGACCCCCTAGGTCGGCAGAGGTTGGGAAGGCTGTGGACACAGTGCAAGCAACTCCAGTGAGGAGAGCACCCCTTGTTACATATGAAATGCTGGTAACAGGCTCTGGAAGAAGCAACCTCCAGCTCCCTTCAGCCAGGGGGAGGATGGTCACAATTGAAGTGTCAAGGTGGGATGTGAGTAAAGAGGGGAGAATATAAGAGGGTCTCAGATGATCCTATCCACACGAAACAGCCTTGCTATTACTAACCATTATAAACGCGGGGTGGCAACCAGCCTGGGGCCCCACTGGGATGGGTGCCATACAAACATGTAGTAAATTCCAGTCCCTGCCCCAAAGAGCTTACAGTCTAAAGAACAAGCCTTAGCAGGCGGGTGAGACAAACAAGTGGACTGGGTGGAGGCTCAAGAAGACGGGGTCCTAAAAGCTAATAGAATGCAGGCAGTTCTTAACCAATCAGAGACTGTAACAGAAACTCATCACCTGCCTAGCTTTTAATCAGCTTGCAATTTCCTACATGTATCGAGTAACAGGCAAGTTCTGAGAAAGGAATTGAAGGACCGAAAGGTCCGATTTTGACTGGGAGCTTTTCCCACTTGTAAGGGGCAGCGTGGGAAAAAGTGTTTCTTGGGGAAGCAGATTATCAAGGCTGATATCGCTGGCAGAGCTAGGGCAGGGGTCGACCTTGCAATACAAAACAAGCCTTACACATAGGACCAAGTTTTCAGACAACTGGCACTTACATTACACCTGTAAAAACTGTGCATACAAAAGGAGGGCTTTCATGGGAGCAATTCTGCCACCACTATTTGAAAATGTGGCCAGTACACTCCAACCCCATGAACACCAAAACGTGCAAAGCAGGTTGAATGTTAATTCAACTACATTACACTGGCAAACAGAGCCTAATGTAATAGGAGAACAATATGTGTTAATGAGAACAAGTGCTGCTCACTTAATTCTCCATGAACCCCATGCAAGTTGCGCCCTGGTAACTGAAAAGTTGCCTGGAAAATCTGCACCAATGCCATTAGGTTCTTGTCTACACTGCAAAATTTTACCACATGTACCAGGATGTGAAGAATTGAGTTGCTGACACAGTGCTAACTGGTCAGAGCAGGCCAGGCAAATCACATCCAGCAACTAATCATGATTAAATCCTGCTGGGTTTTTTAACAGAGAATTTTTTTTGTCAGCAAAAATATATTTCTGTTTTCCAACCAGTTTATTAACACACAATAAACTTAATTCACAATAAGTGATCAGTTTGAGAAGCCCTGACCTTTAAAACTTTATAGTGACTTTATCTATACCTTCCTGCTGTGAAGCCAACACAACTGAAAGCTGCTGGGATAATACAGATGATGCACTTAATTAATGTAATTAACATGGTATGATCATGGCAAACAGATGCAATATGGGTTAAGATATCTGGAAACAAATACAATGGCTTCCCTGCTCCAAAAACAAACGAAGAATCTACATCGGGGTCGACAACGTTTGGCACGCAGCTCACCAGGGTAAGCACCCTGGCGGGCCGGGCCAGTTTTATAGTAAAAAAAAGTAAGTAATTAAAGTAATATTTTGTTATAGTAGTTGTATTATGCTGGCACCCACAGACACCAGCTGGAATCAGGGTCCATTGCACTGGATGCTGTGCAAACACATAGGAACACACAGTCCCTGTTCCGTGATTGTGCTCAAAGGTTCACAAAATCCTCTGGGATTCCCCTATTTCTAGCCAGACCATGGTATAATTAAATAGCTGCACTATTGATGGCTAATCTATGGCTTTGAGCCACATGTTTCTCTGCACATGTCTCCCTTCGTAGGTTTGAGTCAGCCACTACATGAATTCTTTATGTTATCCTAATAAAAACTGCAACCTGAAATCAATACAAATCAGAGAGCCAAGGCACATACACAGTAGTAACTAGCATTCTCCAAACTGGTGACTGAATTTAATGCCAGATCCTTCTGCGAGCCCTAATACCAAGTCGATGGTGACTTTATTAGCTGTTATTGTTAGGCGTGTTACTTTATAATGCACCTTTTATATTCTTTGCATTGCCCACTCCTTCCCTCTCTGAGCTGAAGGGCGGAGCAGGGGAGCACCTGTATTGTCCACTCCCCTTTGTACACTAGAATACACCACTTATACCCCCCCTTCCCCACAGCACTCATTATAACTGCACCAAGCCCCTTCTAAGACCCCTTTCAATGCTATTCTGTGGCTCGGCCATTGAGGAAGATAGAAAGGTGAAGGGCAGCCTGGTCTGCCTGGCCGTTCACCTTTACAACAATCCCCACCTCCTCCAGTCCAGAATCTGAATAAACTTGAAGTCAAACTTTCAGTCTAGTAGCATGCATCTTTGTGTGTCTCTCTTGCTGTCATACATGCACATACTTGCGCATGCACACACATGCGAGCACACGCACACACACACACGCGCTTAAGGAAAGCGAATTTGGTTAGCATTTCCACTCAGAAGAAACAATCTATTTTCATTCGACAAGGGAGAAAAGAAGCACCAGAAAGCAGCACTTACCTCCGTTCATAGCCTGTGCACCACAGCTGTCCTCCACAGCCCTGTTTCCACACTTTGACCATCCGAGTGAACGCTTGGACACACGGCTGCCTGTGCCCCACTATCACCAGCTCTTGCTCCGCACAAACATTTGGCCTGTCGAACGGAGAGAAGCAGACATATTTATATTACCATCAACACTTTGGAGTGACCTAGTACAGGGCTTTGACAGCTTGAGAATGAACAGGGTGCGGGTAAGCTATGCTTTTTCTGAGACAGAGTCTCACAAGATATTCTATACAATATTTATCTACTCATTTAATTTACACGGGAGGAAATGGAAGAGACGTAGCCTCTCAGCTAAGCAGGTCCAAAGCCCTTTGGGGCCTTGTACATCACCCAACACCTTAAACTTCTTCTGGGATCCCCCAGGGAGACAGTTCAGATCACGGAGCACTGGTTTAATATGCTTACGGTGAGACAGTGTATTTACCGAGCAGCCCACCACTTTTGGCACTAGCTTCAGTACAAATAATATAATAAAATAACACCAGCACCTCCACTTCAAGAGTGTCTCACTGGAGGACCAAAGGCCTTCAAGGATCAGTTAAGTCTCCCACACCCCATCAGGTAATTATCAGCCTCCAACAGGGTAAAGGTGGACGGACTGGGGTGGGGTATGAAATGAGGAATTCAGTGCTTCCGGGAGCTGCTTGAGATAAGTGCCACCGGAGCCTGCATCCCTGAGCCTCTCCCCATGCCCCAACCCTCTACCCCAGCCCAGAGCCCCCTCCTGCACCCCAAACCTCTCATCCCCAGCCCCACCCCAGAGCCCACATCCCCAGCTGGAACCTACACTCCTTCCCCACCCCAACCCCCTACCCCAGCCCTGATCCCCCTCCCGCCCTCTGAACCCCTCAATCCCAGAGCACCCTCCTACACCCCAAACTCCTCATCCCCAACCCCACCCCATAGCCCATACCCCCAGCTGGAGCCCTCACCCCACCACACACCCCACTACCCCGCCCCAGCCCAGAGCCCCCTCCCGGACCCTGAACTCCTCATTTCATACCCCACCCCAGAGCTCACACCCCCAACTACAGCCCTCACCCCTCTCCCCAATTTGGTGAGCATTCATGGGTCGCCATACAATTTCTATTCCCAGATGTCGCCCTCGGGCCAAAAAGTTTACCCACCCCTGTTTTATAGCATTTGGAACACGTAAAATTAATCAGCAGCTTCAAAAACTGATGAAACAGAGCAAACATATCAAGAACTCGTGCGTACTGCAAACTT
This sequence comes from Trachemys scripta elegans, assembly GCF_013100865.1. Classification (NCBI taxonomy): domain Eukaryota; kingdom Metazoa; phylum Chordata; order Testudines; family Emydidae; genus Trachemys; species Trachemys scripta. The sequence goes on along the minus strand of NC_048316.1, from coordinate 3,698,468 downwards.
CATTGTTTTAGTGCTTTGCAACCAAATTATTAAAAGATTAAAATATTCTGGCTTTCCAAATGCTAATAAATAATAAGCTGTGTAATCTCTTTCCAAGTATCAGAGGCCCAGAGTTTACAATTTCTAATCAATTTGATTTCTATTTGCTTTTGCCTCTCCACACAAAATAAAATGTTTGTTTGTTGCTAAATTCATTTTAAATTTTCCAAAATGCCCTCCCACTGAACGGAAGTGATTGGGGTTGATTCCTGGAAAGAAACAGGCTTACGGGATTTGCCATAGTAGACCAAACCTTTGCTTCATCAAACAGAGACTTTATATGCTACTGTTCATTGAAGCTACAATAGCATTGACTAGCAAAATGGCTAAATTGAGGTGGTTATGCAATTTTTACCCAGTAGTAAAAAAGGCATTTTCCCCCAATACATAATAAAGTGGAGAACCTTTTGGAAGTCAGTCTTAGTTGCCACTGCGAACTTGATCATGGATAGTATAAGACAGGGGTCGGCAACCTGTTGGAAGTGATGTGCCAAGTCTTCATTTATTCACTCTAATTTAAGGTTTCGTGTGCCAGTCATACATTTGAACGTTTTTAGATGGTCTCTTTCTATAAGTCTATAATATATAACTAAACTATTGTTGTATGTAAAGTAAATAAGGGTTTTTAAATGTTTAAGAAGCTTCATTTAAAATTAAATTAAAATGCAGAGCCCCCCAGACCAATGGCCAGGACCCGGGCAGTGTGAGTGCCACTGAAAATCAGCTCGTGTGCCGCCTTTGGCATGAGTGCCATAGGTTGCCTACCCCAGTATAAGAGAGATTTTGAAATCACAAGTTTTGGACAGTGAAGAGCTGAGAATGTGTTTGCTGATCCATAAATAAGCTACAGCTGCATTAGTGTATTACAGCCTCGACAGGGCTGCTACAGTGGGAGTTCCGCATTTCAGAAAGAGGATTTTTGTTTTGTGTTGGTGTTCTTAACATTTTCTTAGAAATGTTGATCCTGTATTTGGCATTCTTGCTTGCCAGACTGGTTAAACCTGAGTTCATGTTAGGAATGAGTTACTTCATACCCTGTTTACAAAGGCCACGTCTACACAACCCGCCGGATTGGCGGATAGTAATCGATCCCCATGTTATATATGCCATCATATGCCAGCAATGACCCTCTGCTATGTGCATTGGCCAAACTGGACAGTCACTACGCAAGAGGATAAATGGACACAAGTCAGATATCAGGAATGGCAATATACAAAAACCTGTAGGAGAACACTTCAACCTCCCTGGCCACACAATAGCAGATGTAAAGGTAGCCATCTTACAGCAAAAAAACTTCAGGACCAGACTCCAAAGAGAAACTGCTGAGCTCCAGTTCATTTGCAAATTTGACACCATCAGATCAGGATTAAACAAAGACTGTGAATGGCTATCCAACTACAGAAGCAGTTTCTCCTCCCTTGGTGTTCACACCTCAACTGCTAGCAGAGCACCTCACCCTCCCTGATTGAACTCACCTCATTATCTCCACACTGATATATACCTGCCTCTGGAGATTTCCATTACTTGCATCTGAAGAAGTGAGGTTCTTACCCACGAAAGCTTATGCTCCCAATACTTCTGTTAGTCTTAAAGGTGCCACAGGACCCTCTGTTGCTTTTTACAGATTCAGACTAACACGGCTACCCCTCTGATACTTGATCCCCAAATCGACGCCCGTACTCCACCTCAGCAGGAAAAGTAAGCAGAGTCGACGGGGGAGCCGCGGCAGTCGACTTGCCGCCGTGAGGACGGACAGGTAAGTCGAACTAAGATACTTCGACTACACGAATAGCGTAGCTGCATATCTTAGATCGATCCCCTCCCCTAGTGTAGACCAGCCCAAAGATAGGTCTCTCTCCCCTCTTGTAGCACCCTCTGCTGGCCAGCTACAGGATTGTATTATAACCAATTTTCAAAACAATGACTGTGAAGCCAGCAGAGTGGGTTCCTAACCTAATTTTGACCACATATGGCACAATGAATTTAGATTTAAAAAGTCACAAATTACTATGCACTGCAAAAAAATTTTATGTTTTAGCAATGAAACAATGAAAATACTTCAGGGATATCAGTACAAAAATTGTATGATCTGGGGTCACAGGAGTAAACATTGAGTGACTTGTGGGTCTCAGGAGGAAAAAAAACTGAGAAGTCCTGCTCTGGTTCACTCTCACCCTTCCCTGCCCTGCTTTCTACAATGGGAATTAAAGTCACGTATTATATCCTGTACAGCTCCCACCTTTTAAAGTAAATACTAATGTCACCCAACTTCTGACTGATAGGAATTCTCTTAACGGGTCCCAACTGGTTCTTACCATTGAAAAGATTTAATTGTACACTAGTCTAGTTGTACACACGCACTCTCTTTATTCTGAATATTTCTGGGTGGTGGTCGTGGGTGTTGTTCTGTTTTGAAACGGTTGTTTTGTTTAACTCCCGTTTCAATCAGGTTTCCTCCACAATTAGGAATATAAGAACGGCGATATGGAATCCGAGCACTGGTACACCTAGTCCAGTCTCTTACAGAGCTCAGCACCAAATACTTCAGAGGTAAAGGTCCAAAACGTCCATACCGGACAACAATGCAACGCCTACGGAAGAAATCTCTTTCTGACTCCAGTGGGAATTAATGGTTTATATCCGCTATGATTTTTATTCTCTCTGTAACTGTATATTCATATTATCCATATAAACGTCTATGTTGTTTTTAGATCCTGCTAAGCTCTTTGCTTCAGAAACATCTTGTGGCAGTAGGTTCCACATGCCAACTATGCATTACGTAGAGCATCTGTTTTCACTTTCCTCCATTTTAAATGGGTTACTTTTGTGTGTTTTAAACTGATGTTCCCTTGCTCTCTTATCGTAAGAAAGAGGATAGACCTTTATCATGCCCCCGTTGTCATTAACAAGATCTGAAGCAACAGTAGGTTTATTCATAGCCAAAGCTAGTCATTGCCCTGACCCTTTTCCTGAATTAGAGTAACAGCAGTTACTCTTACATGAAAGATGCATTTTTCAGTGGTCCTCAACCCTATGACTAAGGGTCCGTGAAAGGTTGTTGTTACCATACAACAGTGGTTTACAACCTGTGGTCTGCAGGGGGGTCCGCAGACTATGTCTAAGATTTCAAAAGGGATCAGCACCTCCATTTGAAATTTTGTAGGGGTCTGCAAATGAAAAAAACACTGCATTAGATCACTAGGGCTATCCGCTTTACAAGAGCAGGCTCCAGTTTCCCCAAAAGAGGATGCATTCATATTATTATAAACTGACTGGACATCTGATTTTGGCCAAAAAGAGTGCCAGGGTTTGCAAGAGAAGAGCCATCCAGGTCAGTTTGCCTCTTCTCTGAAGCCCATTAAAGTTACACTTAGAGGAAAGGAAAGTGATCAGGAACAGTCAGCATGGATTCACCAAGGGCAAGTCACGCCTGACTAACCTAATTGCCTTCTATGAGGAGATAACTGGGTCTGTGAATGAGGGGAAAGCAGTGGATGTGTTATTCCTTGACTTTAGCAAAGCTTTTGATACGGTCTCCCACAGTATTCTTGCCAGCAAGTTAAAGAAGTATGGGCTGGATGAATGGACTATAAGGTGGATAGAAAGCTGGCTAGATTGTCGGGCTCAACGGTAGTGATCAACAGCTCCATGTCTAGTTGGCATCCGATTTCAAGCGGAGTGCCCCAAGGGTCGGTCCTGGGGCCGGTTTTGTTCAATATCTTCATTAATGATCTGGAGGATGGCATGGATTGCACCCTCAGCAAGTTTGCAGATGACACTAAACTGGGAGGAGTGGTAGATACGCTGGAGGGTAGGGATAGGATACAGAGGGACCTAGACAAATTAGAGGATTGGGCCAAAAGAAATCTGATGAGGTTCAACAAGGACAAGTGCAGAGTCCTGTACTTAGGACGGAAGAATCCCATTCACTGTTACAGACTAGGGACCAAGTGGCGAGGCAGCAGTTCTGCAGAAAAGGACCTAGGGGTTACAGTGGACGAGAAGCTGGATATGAGTCGATAGTGTGCCCTTGTTGCCAAAAAGGCTAACAGCATTTTGGGCTGTATAAGTAGGGGCATTGCCAGCAGATCGAGGGACATGATCGTTCCCCTCTATTCGACATTGGTGAGGCCTCATCTGGAGTACTGTGTCCAGTTTTGGGCTCCACACTACAAGAAGGATATGGAAAAATTGGAAAGAGTCCAGCGGAGGGCAACAAAAATGATTAGGGGGCTGGAGCACATGAGTTATGAGGAGAGGCTGAGGGAACTGGGATTGTTGAGTCTGCAGAAGAGAAGAATGAGGGGAGATTTGATAGCTGCTTTCAACTACCTGAAAGGGGGTTCCAAAGAGGATGGATCTAGACTCAGTGGTACCTGATGACAGAACAAGGAGTAATGGTCTCAAGTTGCAGTGGGGGAGGTTTAGGTTGGATATTAGGAAAAACTTTTTCACTAGGAGGATGGTGAAGCACTGGAATGGGTTACCTACAGAGGTGGTGGAATCTCCTTCCTTAGAGGTTTTTAAGGTCAGGCTTGACAAAGCCCTGGCTGGGATGATTTAGTTGGGATTAGGTCCCGCTTTGAGCAAGGGGTTGGACTAGATGATCTCCTGAGGTTCCTCCCAACCCTGATATTCTATGATTCTACATCTTAAAGAACTAATAGTAATTGTCTTTTTCACAGGACCTGCATTTAGGAAAAAAAGGGAAGTTTGAATTTTTTCCATCTTTTTTTTTCAGACAAGGCTCTATAAGCCTTTTCAGTAAATATCTAGTCTGACTGTGCTCTCTGCTTGGAGTGTGAAAAATAATTTAAAATCATAAAGCAAATAAACATGTGTTCAGAATAGCAATTATTCACATCTGTCTCCCTAGGAGAAGCTTACCTCATAGCTATTAACACTCTTCACATGCACTGAACCTCTAGGCAAGGTGAACTGGAAAGCCTCTATGAAAGATCCAACAACTACTTGTCCACTGATCCCCAACAGGTATATTTTTCTTTTAGGGACTTTTAAGAAAGAGCACCTTAAGAAAGAGCAAGAGTCAAAGAGGAGGCAATTTTCTTGTGGGTCTGGATTTCAAAATGTATGGTAGGATCCATGTTCATCCACTCTCAATTATTCCAGAATATATGAGCTTTATTTACAGGTTAACAGATTATTTTTCTAATGGCCATCCTCACAAACCCCACCTGAGATCCTTCTGCCTCTGACCCAATCACCAGAAGTAATGAGTCTGCCACTGGACTTTCACATGGATTGTGTTGATGCTGCAAAGAGAGCTCACTATCTCCTAGATGCACTGATGCTGACAGGGCTGAGAGGTGTACATGCTTCCTTTAGTAAGGTGAGCAATTCTGATTGAGTTAGGAAGCAGGTCTATTGAGTATGTGCCATTTATGCCTAACTGCTTTTCTGACTAACTGGGCTTCAAGGAATATGAATCTGTTGTTTTAATTTTAGAAGGTGTAGCAAACATTAGTCTGTGAATTAATGAGATTTAGGAGCAATCTGTTGGGGTTTTTTCCACTTCTGGTGGTTACAGTTCCCCAAAAGAGCTTATGCATTTAAAAAAAAAACAAAAAAAACCTTTCTATAGCAACAGACTAACTCAATAATTCAGAATGGAGAAGTATAGCAATTCCAGCTGGCACCTTACTGCTCCAAGACATTCAATAAGGATACTGTTACAAAAAGCCTGAAAATACCTTTTGGATTAATGACATGTTTCCCCATAGCTTTGCCTTAAAATCCTGGCCTGTTGTTCTCACGTGTGGCCACTGAAGAGCTATTCAGTTAGCCAAGCCTCATACACATCAGTTCACCAGACCCAAGTCCCAGATGGACGGAGGCCGGGGAAGCAGTTGTTATTTTGCTAGTATCTCCTTTTCCAAAAGACAACAAATCCATCCATATAATAACTATCAAAGGGCAATCTACAGAATGCCCTGTATATCCTTTGCTATTTACTTACAAATGCCTCACCCCTTAGCTGTCTGCACATCCAAAAAGGAAGAACTAAAAAGAACCACAAGAATGCGGTTGGCAGCAGCAATGCTTCTGAAGTAATTTATTGCAGTGAAGGAGAGTTTTTGTGTGCACCAAACAGTGGTTTTGTGTCTAAAGAGTATTGTCAGCAGTGCTCTATTGGGAATTAAGTTGCTAAATTAAATTCAGCACTTCCCATTCCCTGGCATTTTCTTTTCTTGAATACACTGGCACACATCTCATTTCCAGTATCTGATCCAACAATCCCTAACAGGCACTGCTTGGGAGATAATATGAAATTCTTTACATAAGCAAGAAAGATATCTTTGCAATAATTTTCCAAAACACATTCACTGAACAGGAGTGCCTCCATCCCCAGTAACCGAGTTACTGATGTAAGGCAAAGATGGTTTGGATTTACTTCATTGCACAATACTAGTTTCATTTACAAAGAAAAGCAGAGAGATCCCCCTGCATGGAGAGATCTTCTCCTGGCAGAATACCAAACTTGTAAGGAAGTTTTCCCAAAGGATCCACACAGTTAGGGCCAAACTAAAGCTATAACATTTCATTTAAAAATACAGGGCTAAGTGCCTCTAGATTAAGAGCAGGAGGAAAAAAGGTGACTACAAAGAAGAATGTGATAAGAAAAGAGAAATAGAAAAGAGGATAATATAAAAGCAGCAGTCATAGTAAACCAGTCTTCAAACTATATAATTACATTTCATGCTCACACACTACCTACATCTCAATGAAAAATATCCAAGCATCTCCTACAGGCAAAGGGAAGCATCCATATTTTTCAAATCCCTGATTGCCTTTGTTCTAGGCACACTTGTGACCAGGGAAAACAAAAAACAAAACAAAGCAAAAAGAACCTTTTTTAAAAATTGCATATAACAGCTTCTCCCTTAAATATTTGCTGACCTGATCTGACCAACGCTGGTGATTCTCTTTGCTGAGTACTTACATAAGGGGCTGTAGTTTGTTCCTATAGGTGAACGAAGGCACTGGCAGGGTGAGAATGAATGATAGCACCAACACGTGTAGCTCCATTGCTGCTGCTCCTTTCCCTTCCCAGGGTGGCTCTGGTGGGTGCCTAGAAAGTTTTACAGCCTTCCCAAGTGAGAGGCTGGCAAGCGTCTCTTCCTCAAAGAAAAATGCTCATGATTACTTCCTGACTTTGCCAGTTTCTCCTTTGCTGACAAAGAACAACACTATGGGAACACACGATGATTCTTGCTGGGGTTCGCTGGAAGAGCAGATTTATCACTCTGGGACTTTTCCTCCTACAGGCAGTTTCCCTGTATCTTCAATCCAAGGGAAGTGATTACAATGCCAGTGGTCACAGAGCTTTTCCAAAACCCAAACCTGGCTCCTTAATTTCTCTTATTAGTATTAAAGTATGCTGAGGTGGCTTTTCCTTCTGGCATTTGCTTTCTAATGAGATCCAAAGTGCCGGTGGCTTACAAAATCTGGGTTCAGTCCAGCAGCAAAGTCCCATGTAGGTTTGATTGGTTTGGTGTCCTGATCCACTTCACAAGGCAATATATAACCCAACTCTGAGGATGGGAGCTCCCACAGAGAAGTCCACCTTCCTGAGGACCCACAAAATTCCCAGCCCCTTTCAGCAATGAGCAGAGATTTCCATTAACCCTCACTGCACACTCTAAGTCATCCTCCCTCCATCAATCTCCACCTTTCTCCTGGCAGGACTCTCTTACACACACTCGCCTCGAAAGCAGCAGCTCTTCTATCCCCTGCACTACAGACCAACAAAACTTTCTTCTTGCCTTTCCCAGGTCTGCCTTTCATTCACATGCTCTCTTGTTTCTTTCTTGCTGACAGTCAGAAATCCCTCCCACCAGCCATGCCCAACTGTGAGGAGAGGAAGGGGAGGGGGGAACTCAGCAGAAGAGTAGCAGGAATAATTTCATTTTGCTGATCAAAAGACAATTCTTTTGCAGGACCCACTGCCAAATCCCAAAGCTATGCAATCCCTCCAGCCCCCTAAAAGATTCACAGAGATCCAAGCTTTCCTGCACATCTAGGACAGATAAGGCAGTTCACAACTCTTCCAAGAGAAATTCTGATGTGTGTGTGTGAAGGCTGACAGGGACAGGCAGGAAGAACACTTTGATGGCTGGCGGGTTAATAGGTATGCAAGTGCCTTGCTCACAAATCCTGTTATTTAGTGCATTGTTTACTGAAGTGCATATGGGGTGTGGGGCAAGATTAAAACTATAATTAAAATAAGACATAAACCTGGATCCAAGGGAAAAAAATCATTCCAAAATAACTGGGCAAAGTGGGGGAGAGAAGGGATAAGACTAATTAGTTATTTGCCCTCTCCTAGTTAATTGCCCTCCTGCAAAAGAAAACTAAATGAGCAGTGGGGTTTCATGGGGGTTAGATCTGCGTGGGAGAGGGCAGCTGTGTTTTATTGGTGGCTGACCTCTGCTGGGGTAAGGCTGTTATTTAATTTAATTTTTGTCCTTGTAACTTGGTGTCTGGGGTGCCTAGAGGTCCCGTTTTATTATTGTATAAATCCAAATAAACAAACACAGCGGCCTTCTGCTGTCCCTGTTCAGCGTGCTTCTCACTACCTCACATTCTCATTTTCCTCAAACATTGCTCTATGGCCAAGCAGTCTTTTGAACTTTTATTTTAGTTCATACTTGGCAAGTGGAAAACACACCCCACCTGCACTAGACATTTTGGTTTGGCCCGAATATGAAGTTTAACTCAAAGTCACAAGCGCATTTTATCTATTTAGTCTGGAATGGTTTTGAGAGTAGGACTCGCTCAGGAAATGGCGTATTAACACTGACTTGTAGTTCGTTGATTCCCACCAAACGCAGCTCACTAGGGACTAAATTGTGTTGCCATCCAATGACTGTTAACTAGCCAGTGTGAAATAAGTTGGTAGGTTTCAGTACAATTCCTAATTGGACTAGTGTTACTCCCCACCCCATCCAAAAAAAAAAAAAGCATCACAAGTGGCATTAATTGCCCTGTTGTTATCAGTCTCAGGAGATGTGCTGAGGATTAAATGGGCTAAAAAGACTGAACTCCTGCTTGCCCCTAGAGATGGTTCCACCAGATGGGGCTGAGGTGCATTGGCTGGTACAAGAGGAGGTGGGGAGAGCAGACAAGAAGTGTGAAAGCGCTGCAGTAACAAACACCCAAGGGAGGAGCTGGCTGACAAAAGCTGCCTTTCAAAAAGGGGCGGGGAATCAGTGAGGGAGAGGGAGGTGAACAGACTGGTCCCCAGCAAAGGACTGGCCTTCTGCACGAGAGAGAGAGAGCAATGAGGAGTGCAGGAAGACAGAGGGAGAGTCTGTTCCAGTGAGACTTCCAGCCCCAGCTGGTTCAGCAGTGCATCCAGGAATGTGCGTGACTACAGGGAGGATGCAAGGATGTTTCGCGCCCTAGGCGAAACTTCCACCTTGCGCTCCCCCCTCCCCGAGTCCTGTGGCAGCTCTCCGCCCTAAGGCGCCCCTCCTCCCTCCCACGGCAGCTCCCACTCCTCTGCCCTGAGGTGCCCCCTCCCGCGGCAGCTCCCCCCGGCCCGGGCTGCCGTGCAGCAGCTCCCCACCCCAGCTCACCTCTGCTCCACCTCCTCCCCGAGCACGCCGTCGCCGCTCCACTTCTCCCGCCTCCCAGGCTTGTGACGCCAATCAGCTGTTTGGCGCCACAAGCCTGGGAAGGAGAGAAGCAGAGAGGGGCGGCGTGCTATGGGGAGGAGGCGGAGCAGAGGTGAGCTGGGGCGGGGAGCGGTTCCCCTGCATGCCGCCCCCCCCCCCTTACTTGCTGCAGGCGGCCCTCCCCGCGCCCCCTTGCCACAGCTCCCTCCGCCTAAATGCCGATGACAACGACCGGGGTGGCCGAAGATCCGGCCGCCGCGGTCGCCGCCGAAGGACTCGAAATGCTGCCCTCCCAAATGCTAGCGCCCTAGGCGACCGCCTAATGGGTTGCACCGGCCCTGCGTGACTAGGTGAAAGAAACCAGACTTTGGAATTAATGCACCCAGAGGAAGACTGGAACTCCACTAGGCCAGGTGCTGAACACACTGTAAGAGACAGTCCCTGCCCCAAAGAGTTTATGGAAATGTGATGTGAGATGAGTTTATATTTGCTGGATTGAACTCACACCAAAACCAGCTTCACTAGACACTGCCCACCACCCACCTATACTTCTCCAGAGAAACAACGGGTTACCCAGCTCTTTCAGTAAAGATAGAGAGAATCTTTTTGTGACCAAGTGGGCAGAAGCTTCTGAATGACCCTGACACTCAAACTCTCTCGTGCATGGTGTGTGAATTCCAGTGTACAGCTATGGTAAGAAAATGGGGGCCCCATGGGAAATGCTCCTCGCCCTAATCATGTCTTTGAGGAATGCAACTTGCGTTTGTTGTATACATGGTCTTGTTATTACTGCTCTTCTAGGCATAAAGCTTGCAGTGGCACTTAGAAAATAAAAATATGCAGGGCTCCTGCCTCAGGAAGAGCAAGGTGATGACATGTGGCACTGCACATGTTTCTGAATTTGGAGAAACATATTAATAGTCTAGGGGCAAGTTAGAAAAATAACAATTGCTTTTGTTAACAGCTAAATGTATCCAGTTGAAGAAGATGGAAAAGGAACAACTTCTGCAAACGGCTGGCTTTACACATGAACCCTTTCATAAGTGTCCCATGTACCACCTTTACAGCTATGTGTGTAACATTCTCCCTTAGGAACTAAGAAGCTGTCTGGCCCAGCAGCTGGGACGTTGATATTTTCTGTTTTAAAAAAGGGTCGTGGCTATGTAAAAATTCTATTGTTAAAACTTCAGAGTGTAAGTCAGCGCAATAAGGAAATTCAAGCACTCGTTTTCTTCTCAGCACGCTGAAGCCTTGTGTGAAATTACATTGATTTCTTGAAATAAAGGGAAATTGTAAAACTATTTAGATCCTAAAATTGCTTCTTGTAAGCAGCAGGTAAATTCTACTGAGTATCTTTTGTAAATTATCTTCATATTTAATTTCTGAAGTGTTGTTCAAATCTGAAAAATAACTTTGTTAAAATGGCACTGTGGAATTCTGCATTGGTCTTTCAAGGACTCCAGATCAAATTTGCTCAGTTTACAAGAAGAAAGATGTTCCAAATCTCAAAGCCAATAACCTCAACCTGGGATCTGAAATTCATATCAGTTCCTTCTGGCTCATGCATCACCAGTATAATAGATTCTTCATGAAAAATCTTCCCTGAGTTACACCTCTGCATCACCAATAAGAACATAAGATTGGCCAAACTGGGTCAGGCCAATGGTCCATCTGGCCCAGTATAGAATCATAGCACTGGAAGGGACCTCGAGAGGTCATCTAGTCCAGTCCCCTGCACTCATGGCAGGACTAAGTATTATCTGGACCATCCCTGACAGGTGTTTGTCTACCCTGCTCTTAAAAAGTATCCTGCCTTCTGACAGTTGCTGGTGGCAAATGCTTGAAAGGGAATAAACAGAACACGCCAATTAGCAAGTGATCCATCCCCTGTCATCCAGTCCCAGATTCTGGCAGTCAGAGGCTTAGGGATACACAGAGCATGGGCTTGCATCCCTGATCATCTTGGCTAATAGCCAATGATGGGCCTATTCTCCATTAATTTATCTAATTATTTTTTTAACCCAATTATACTTTTGGCCTTCACAACATCCCCTGGCAATGAGTTCCACAGGGTGACTGTGCGTTGTGTGAAGAAGTACTCCCTTATGTTTGTTTTAAACCTGCTGCCTATTAATTTCATTAGGTGATCCCTAGTTCTTGTTATGTGAAAGGGTAAATAACACTTCCTTATTCACTTTCTCCAAACCACTCATGATTTTATAGTCGTCTATCATATCCCCACTTAGTCATCTCTTTTCTAAGTTGAACATTCCCAGTCTTTTTAATCTCTCCTCCTATGGAAGCTGTTCCATACCCCTAATCATTGTTATTGTCCTTCGCTGTACTTTTTCCAATTCTAACATATCTTTTCTGAAATGGGATGACCAGAACTACACACAGTATTCAAGGTGTGGACATAAAATGGATTTATATATATATTTTCTGTCTTCTGATTTTCTATCAATGCTGACATAGCCGCCTGTGCTCAGTTAAACCTTTGCTGCCAAACTGTCTTTACTAAGGTCCCATTTAAAGGTGTTTAATTTTATTACCAGGGGTAGTCCCGTTCATTTCAGCGGAGCTATTCATGGTAATAAAGTTAACCATCCAACTGTTTGCAGAATCAGGGCCTATGAGTGAATGAGCACAAATTAGACCATTATGAAACTGCACCTGGTCAGGGCATCACAGTCCTGCAACTGGTGCTTAGTAAACAATTCTGGTGATGAAACACAAAAACCAGACTTCAGCTCACTCTCACCTGTGCTGTTCTGCAGGTTTAAAGGGAGTTGAAAGCAATGAAGCCTTATTTTAATCACAGAAGAGAGCAGCTCTGATTCTGAATACAAACGAGACAGATCTGAGGAGCAGAAGGTACCTGCACACTGCTTGATTAACTCACTAGCTCAGGAAGGATCAATGCCACTTCAGAGTCTCTTTTCAGGCCCTTGCCTCAGGGCTCAATTTATTGGTTAAAGAGAAAACATAAACAAAAACACCAAAATAAAGTAGTTTCCCCTGTCCAACATGGGCTATAGTTCCTAAAGGTTTTTCCCACACCCCTCTCAGTCCTTCTAGGACCTTGCCCTGTCATAGGGACTCCAGTTCTCACTCTTCAGGCCTTCTACCTGTGAGTCACTTAATAGCTGAGTTCTTTCACCTATGGTTCTCTAGCTCAACTGATCCCTTGCTAGCCTTTATACAGACTAGGGCCCTGGTTTTTAAAGATATTTAGACATTGCTGTGCTCAGCACTGCAATGCTTAACTGATTTAAGAGCCTAAATCTCATTTTCAAAAGGGATTTAGGTGCTTAGGAGCATAAATCACACTGACTTTATAACTCGGAGCATGGTACTCTTCAAGTATCACATGACACCTACCCCACAACCTCAACTGGAAGGCAACTGATCAGTTACAGGTGGGGCTGGACCCATAAGCCCTTAAAGAGGCCAGCCACTCTATGCAAGCGCCATTTTTACAAAGTCACATTTTTGGAGTTGAATCACACTTCAGTGGTTAACAAAAAACATTGGCTGGATATTCCACAACCTAATGAAGTCTGAACTTTACTCCCTCTGCTTTGTCATGGGTCCCATCCCTTCATGAGCCTGGAAAGAATTGCATTGTCCTTTTGACTAAGGAAAGACATTCAAAGCTTTGGAGAACATGAGGTACAAGAAATGTTTTACTCCTAGGGTTGTGAAAAATGAAGAGAGACAGCAATTGCAATGCTCTAAACCAATTTACCCTCTAACCCAATATAAAAATATGGAGACAAAGTTCTGTTTGTGGACTATATACTTTTTAGTGGGTAGCTCCCTCTTGTGTATTTGGAAGGTAAGTGCAGCTTATAAGAAAGGAGTCATTTCTTTAAGGAGTCAGTTATTTCCACCAAACATGAAAAAGGAACAGTGGCCCCCAGTGGACAAACACAAGGGCAGAGGAGAGGAGAGGAAGAACCAAAAGAGAAATTATTCTAGCTGCAAGTTTATCTTCCCAATTCAGACATCAAGTAACTGGTGCAGTCTGAATAGCCTCTAGACTGATTTTCGTAGATGCCAGGTAGTGTACATAGGTTGATGGTTAAGGTTATCACACAGTGTGGCTACCCTGTAGGGTTGTCTGAGAAGAGAAGGTGACACTACGATGGAGAAAGCCCTGGTTTAAACACCCAAGGTTTGGGCAGTTAATGTTATTGAACATGAGGCCAATTCTACAAACCTTACGTTAGTAGCCTCTGACTACATAGCGAAGACTATCAGGGTACTTCCATAAATAAAGAGTTAAGTAAGGATTTCAAGAATGGACTTAACCTAGGAAACACGTGTGAAAGATGAATGTCTGAAATCCAATACATTGTATGTCAAGTCTCTTGAATATGTTTTCAGTTTTTACTGTCTTCTAGCACAATTGTCTGCTAAAAATAGCCTCTTCTGGCACCAAGTATAGTAACCCTGGAAAGTGGTAACAGAGTTACAATATGGGCTGATAAACAGTATATATAGAATCTGCAAACAGGGAACTGAAAAAAAAATCTACTTGCTTTGATACCCAGCTATTTAATCTTGACTATCAAACAGAGGAAATACGGTACAGTGTACAGCATGCTAGACTTTAAACTCTACTAGTGACTCATTATGTGACCTTGGGCAAATCACTTATTCTGTCTGTGTTTACTCGTTGGTAAAATGAGAACAGTGAGACTTACCCACCTTTGTAAATCTCTTTAAGATGTATAGATGAAGCATGCTATATAAACGGTAAGCATTATTCCCATGTTCTTGTCTCCTGGAATATTTATACTTATGGTCATTTGATAATTGCTCAGTTTGTTATGCTTTTCCCTCCAGTTTTGACTCAACATATTTTGTATGACTTAACTTATATCTGCTTATTAACTGATACATATCTGATTGCTTATTAACAAGATTGATAAAATAAATAAGCACTGGAGCACAGTAAGTAGTGTAATCTCACAGTGTTACTTACAGAAAAGCAGGGTTTGGCCTGGCCAAGGAATCCAGCATTTCCAGGATGGTTGTGATGATTTATACTGCCATCTGCTGATAGAAATGTGATCAACTTTAACAAAGATTGGAAAAACTGGTCCCATATGTTCAAACAGGATGAGAATTTTTTGTATCTTTATAAATGTTTATTAAAACAAATTTAAAGGAAAAGCCTATTCTTATTTTATTTCAAAAACAATTCTGAGTGAATTTAGTGCTTTCAGGGGGCTCCAGAGAGCCATTATTAAAAACTATACAGGCTGGAAAAAAAACAAGATGGGCAACTTCTCCCCCATAATAACCTGGTATTAGTGTCAGTTTGTCTCAATCCTGATCCCTCTAAATTCTGTCTCCACGACTTTCTCCCCTGCAGCTCCTGCCATGTGGAACCACCTTTATGGATCTGACTCATCAGCTTTCCAACACTTCAAATCTCATCTGAAAACATTATTTACTCCCCTCCTTTAGACTTTTCATTTCTCCTTCTCCCTCTATTATTATATTTTATTCAACTCAACAATGTGTTTTGAGATGAAGTGTAAATTTTTCAAAAGCACCTATGTGATCTGGAAGCCTATGTCCCATTTTCAAGAGACAGATGCTCAGGAGCCTAAGTCAGAGTGCCTTAAGCACTTAAGAAAATGTTACCCAAAAATCTACATAAATGATCCTACATAATATAAAATTGCATTGTACTGTATATGCCAGTATGATTCATACATAGCTACGGGCTGTAAATTTTAGACCTGGGCCCAGATTCCCAAAGATATTTAGAAGTCAGGAGCCAAAATACCTAGAATCTGGGCCTTGGTCTCTAGATGTCAGCGATATTCTGTAATCACACCCTGCAAATATGCCCCAGGAATTTGATCACGTCAGCCTAAATCTTTCTTAGCTTTGTGTTTTAAACACCATTTTTATTTATACCAGGAACATAAGAACGGCCATACTGGGTTAGACCAAAGGTCCATCTAGCCCAGTATCCTGTCTTCTGACAGTGGCCAATGCCAGGTGCTCCAGAGAGAATAAACAAAACAGGTAATCATCAAGTGATCCATCCCCTGTCGCCCATTCTGGGCGACCATCCCTGCCCATCCTGGCTAATAGCTATTGATGGACAAATCCTCCATGAACTTATCTAGTTCTTTTTTGAATCCTGTTATCGTCTTGGTCTTCACAACATCCTCTGACAAGGAGTTCCACAGGTTGACTGTATGTTATGTGAAAATAGATAAGAACACTGGGAAATGTGCCAGTAAAAATTGCATACCCAGCTATTGCTTTAAAAAAGATATCATGTGCCTGGCACTGAGTCAAAAGCAGTTTTCCCAATACGCTTTTCCAGTCCCTACATGTAGAATTTGTTTATTGCTTTTATGACGCTTAATGTTTTCTCAACAATTGTTTGTTTTCCAAACAGGTTACAATGCCTCCTCTCCCAGCCTAACCCACAGCACTGACTTATAGCCCCCATTATGAGGAGACAGAGAAAAGGGATTTGAGACCCAATCCTAGATTTGAGACCCAAACCCCTTTACATCCACAGGCATTTGGGATACCTTTTATTCCCATACTTTGGGTGCCCACATTCTGTGCAGAGAAGAGATTCATTGGCAACTTGTTAAGAGCCCGAAGACCAAATTCAAGTACATTAAATGGAACCGGTCAAAATCACCCTGATCTGAGCCAGCCCATTTCATCCTGCCGGGTTGGGTTGGGCTACACGTGTGTATTAAAGAAGGCGGGGCAATTACTGAACTCCGCAGACCCCACTCTGGGACGGTCTCCATTGTAAATTACTGACACCAGAAACACAGGTCCGTGACATGGAGGCGGCACTGGCAGAACACTGTTGTTGGCTAGACAGGGAAACATGCCTGGGGAAATTCTTTCCCATTTCCCATTGAGATTTCACGGAGCTGGACATTCTCCATCCAGCTCCATTGACTACACTACGGAGGCAGCCCCAACGCCCCCCCCCCCCCTTCTCTGCTCCCCAGCGCGGCGCCGGAAGCGGAAGCGGCCTGCGGGCGGGGCGGAAGCGGCCTGCGGGCGGGGCGGAAGGCGGCGCCGGGCTGTGGCACTCGGGCAGCCGGAGCCCGCGGGCGATGCTGCAGCTGCGGGACGCGGAGGAGGGGGACCCGGACGGGGGCCCCGCCGGGGCGGCGGCGCTGCTGGTGCCGGCCGAAGCCGACGTGCCCTTCAGCCCGCCCGCGGACTCGCTGCCGCCCCGCCAGACCCTGCGGCCCCTCAGCGTCCGCAACCCGACCCGGGGCGGCCGCCTCAAGGAGTACTTCGTGTTCCGGGTGCGGGCCGGGGGCAGCCGGGCCTAGAGCCGGGCGCCCTGCCCCGGCTGAGGCCTTCGAGGGGTTGGGGGAGCGGGGGCAAAACGAGGAGCCCGCTCGCCTGTCGGCCCAGCAGCGCTGGGCGTTGTGCGGCTCCCCCGGGGCCGGCCGCCGCCTCTGGGCTTTGAGCGCCTCCCGCGGGGCCGGCCCCCGCCGCCGCCTCTGGGCTTTGAGCGCCTCCCGCGGGGCCGCCGCCTTCTCTGGGGACAGACGCAGGCGGGGAGGGGTTTGCTGCACTCAGTGATGTTTGTTTAGAACACCCCGTTCGGTTTCACTGAGAACAACCAGCCCCCCCAGGCCCCGCTGTTCGCCTCTGCGCAGAGGCCGGGGGAAGGCCCCGAAACGTTTCAGTACCTGGGCTCCTTTTCTCCTCCACCGTTCCTCGTGCTGTAAATTATGCTCGTCTATTTCTTCTCCATCCCCCTCCAGCAATCGGAGCCCTTGTTCCCAAGAGTGACTGCAGTGAGCTGCTTTCATGCCATAGCTTTCTCCAGTGTGTGCAAATCATGCACTGGGCTCTTAAGGAATTAGAGAAAGTAGTTACTTTCTCATCTTCCTAATTCCCAGAGCCCCCTGCCAGAGTTTAGCCCAATCTCTGAGAACTGAGTTTGGGAACCCAGACCACAAAAAGAAAGGTAAATGTAGCATTTGTTCTGTTGACAGGGGCAAGAAGTGGTCATCCCAGACTGGTTAGTGAGAGGCCAGTTAGAATATCAAATCATCTTTTAAAGGCAGTGGTGGAGGTCCTATTGCTTGAGATACAGAGAGGCCAGGCGGAGACAATAGGGAGCACCCACCTGACCCCCACTAGATGATTACAATAATCTGTTGGGTCTTTGCTTCTCAGATCTCTAATGCTGGTCCTGGTAGATAGGAACTATAGAGTAACTCAGTTTCAATACCTCCTAAAATGTAGAACAGCATGACTCTGTCAAGCAGTTTCAAACATTAATATGTAAATAGAGAAATATAAAACCTGATTCTCTTTTTGATTTAGCCTGGAACTATAGAGCAGGCAGTAAATGAGATTCGTGTTGTTGTGATGCCCACTGAAGATGGAGAGGTACAAAGTGTGTGGTTGCTAACGGAGTAAGTAACAGTACTAATAGACAAATGGAACTTTTCTCAGCTTTTCAGGATAAGATTTTTCTCCTGGATCTGCACACTTATTAAAAATGCTCTTGCTAGCTGTGTGAAACCTCACAAGTAATTGGAGTAAAGCTTTCTTGTGAAATCTGACAAAATCATGTCTTTAGTATACAGTTGATCCAGCAACATTTATCTTAAAACCAAGTTCTTTTTACTGCATGTTTTATATATTGATGTATTGACTGTGTTTGTAAAATGCTTTTATAAATCACTTAAAATCCCATGTTTGCCAGTATATCCAGAACTCTCCTCAGTTAGTCCACATCTGATTTATTTATAAATACAATTGCTTCATTTATCCGCTTGCTTTTTTTGATCTGTTTAAACCTGGTAAATGTCTTAGTTCTGGAATGCAGTATAGTTGTACCCAATAAAAGATATTAGCTCACCCACCTTGTGTCTTAGTACTGGAATAGAATATATAATAGACTTGGCTTTATCAAAAGCCCCAGCCATTAATTGTTTGAATGAAAGGGACTCTCAATCTTGGTAAGACTCTAAAATTAGTCCCATATCCTATTAAACAAATTATTGCAGCCTATATTTTAATATCCCATATCGCTCCTAAACTCTGTTGGGAGGGACCAAAACATAGCTCTATGCTTAGCTCCAGGGTTCCTCAGCTCCAGGCACTTCACAGAGCAAGGAAAGTTGTCAATTTCAATCCTGTGCCTGCTAGTAAGATCTGAACTGGCAGAAGGTAAGATGTAAGTAGCTGCAGTTCAGGCATGCTTTGGTTGGCTACTCAGCCTATGAATTAGGACTGTTTCTTTTAATTTTTTTTATTTTAATTTTCTTCTTTTTAAAGGGAAGCAGTTTTGGTCTAGTCAGCTTTACTTTAACAGTGCCTCTTTTTAAAGCACCATACAGAATTTTGTTTTCTCTGAAAATAACATGAACTACCATCTATTAAAGCTGCATTTTAATGCACTGTTTTGAATCCTCTAAAGAGTCAGTGCCCCCCTCAGTGGTGATTAAGGGTGAAAGCCAGAGTCTACTTGAGACTGCTACAATAGTTAAGTACTAAAGAGCCAGAAATGGAGAGGCACTGATGTACTGGAGGCAATTGTTTCCCCTATGCATATAGAAACATGGCCTATGGTCACTGGTATTTCCAGCAAAACAGTAAGCTGTATTAGAATTTGTTGGCCTTCATTGTAAAGGTGTAGATTTGTGCTACTTCTTGATTTGTGTAAGCATTAAAACATTACAAACTGATTATATATTCATCTGAAGCTTTTTCCTTAATCTTTAAAACTGTTAGTAGTTTCCTATATTCTGTGTATTTGAAACATGCTTTCAGATTGTCAATCCTATATAAAAATAGGAATGAATGGGAAATACAGCATCACCATTATTTTAGTTTTCTACAGAACAATACTGCTGTTGCTTAAATAATTCTCAGTTGCTACTGTATTAATCAAACTACTACATGTTTTAGTCCAGGGGTCGGCAATCTTTCAGAAGTGGTGTGCTGAGTCTTCATTTATACACTCTAATTTAAGGTTTCGCATGCCAGGAATACATTTGTGTTTTTAGAAGGTCTCTTTCTACAAGTCTAATATATAACTAAACTATTGCATGTAAAGTAAATAAGGTTTTTAAAATGTTTAAGAAGCTTCATTTAAAATTAAATTAAAATGCAGAGCTCCCCGGACCGGTGGCCAGGACCCGGGCAGTGTGAGTGCCACTGAAAATCAGCTCATGTGCCTCCTTCAGCACACGAGCCATAGGTTGCCTACCCCTGTTTTAGTCAAACTACTACAAGAAGGGTAGAAGATTACCAGTGTTTACTGTTTGTCTTACCAGAGTTGACCACTGGAACAATGAGAAGGAGCGTCTGGTTCTTATCACTGACTGGTCCCTTCTGATCTGTAAATATGACTTCATCAGCTTGCAGTGCCAGCAGGTTACTAGAATATCACTCAGTGCAATTGACACCATTTCCGTTGGAGAATTTGAGTTCCCACCTAAATCACTGAATAAGTAAGTTTTGATTTTTATTTTTTAGTTTCTAATGATACTGCTAATGGTAAGGCTATTAGCCTTTCCATTTATTTGTATTAGTAAAGGTTTTTGATTTTGCTGTAATCAAAGAATGGTTGATCAGCAGGGAAGCAAAATTTTTAAAACAGTTACCATTTATACTGAAAACAGTCTACTCCTGAAATATTTTTTCTAACATGGACTATACTTTATTTTGGGGAATGTCTTTGTAAGCAGTCCAGTAATTTTATTTTAATTGTTCAGTGTTAGCATTTATATTAGAAACTTGTAAGTAAATCTGATTATGTTGAGTATTAGTCTCACCCTAGACCATATACTAGGATGTATTCGGCTGCATGAATATAAATGTGGAAGACTTGTATGTTTAATTTTAATAAATTTAATCTTTCATACAACTTGTCATTTAAACAATCTTTACTTAATTTGGGAGCTGGTATAAATAACTGATTTTCAAGGTGTTTATTGTAAGCTATGCTGATATTTTTTAGAGACTACTTATTACTATCTAAGAAACAAACGTTAATTCTAAAATGGACTTCAGTTTTCATTAAGGTGTTCAGAAATGTTTCCAAAAAAGCAAATTAATCTGCTCTGTAAAGAGCTTCAAGGCCTACCTTATCAAATATGTGGTGTCTTCAAATTTGGCAGGCGAGAAGGCATTGGTATTCGAATTCAATGGGATAAGCAAAGCCGTGCATCCTTCATAAACCGATGGAATCCATGGTCCACAAATGTGCCCTATGCTACTTTTACGGAACATCCAATGGCAAATGCTGATGAGAAGATTGCATCCCTTTGCCAAGTAAGGAAGTTTTCTATAATGTTAGATATACAGATTTATATCTAATAGATTTTCATACTGTATTAGGTATAAATCACATCGATGATTAAGCTGGATTCAGTTCAAGAATTTTACCTTTTTTTTTTTAAAATGACTTTGATGGAAGCAGAGAATAAATACAAGGAGACTGGCCAAGCTTTTTCTATGCTCTCCATCTATTTCAGCAGGGTTGTGCTGCTTGCCTGTTGCTAGAAGTCAGGCAAGTCTTGTTGACTCTTCAAATCATGCTCATATAATGAAAGAGGTTGCAGTGATTTCCAAATTTCAAAAAAACCTGAAGCTGAAAGAGGAAAACATTTCCTTAAACAGGTAGAGTTTTATCAACCTTCTTTCCTGGGAAGAGGTCTAGGCTTTACCTAGAGTATTTGTACCTTGCAATTCTAGAAGAATCCTAGTAAATTATGTGTAGTTACAAAATATATACCCCTCCTATGCACACACGTATTTCAGTGGCTTTTTTTTTTTTTTTTTAAAAGAGCCCTTCAGGTGAAAGTTTATTTACCCTAAGACAATCGGTTGTGGACACAGTTGTAGAGCTAAGCATTTAATATTATTATAAAAGTTACTGTTATAGCTGATCTTTATGCAAACGTCTCATTTAGGAAAGCATGTTCTCATTTGAAACTGCACCTCTACCCTGATAACGTGACCTGATATAACACAAATTCGGAGATAACGTGGTAAAGCAGTGCTCCGGGAGGGCGGGGCTGCGCACTCCGGCGGATCAAAGCAAGTTCGATATAATGCGGTTTTGGTTCCTGAGGACAGCGTTATATAGGGGTAGAGGTGTACTTGCATCAGTAAATGCTAGCATGTGGAATTTATTCTAGGATGGCTGTAGTCTTATGTATAACAATTACAACTTTATATACATGTCTAATCTTTTCTTTCAGCAGCAGCTCTTTTTATGTATAATTTTGCCTTTGTAAGCAAACTAGCAACGGCTTTTCAAATAATGGGAAAACATTAAGCTGATTGTCAAAAGCAGAGCAGGTCTATTTAAAATGTTTTTTTCCCCCCTTAGTTGGAAAACTTTAAGACTCAATTAATCCAAGCTGTGAAGAAGGCCCATAAAGAGTGTCCATTGCCAGGGAGGGCCAATGGAGTACTAGTGCTGGAGCGTCCTCTTCTTATTGAAACTTACGTGGGATTGATGTCTTTCATCAACAATGAGGCCAAGCTTGGCTATTCGATGACAAGAGGCAAAATTGGATTTTAAATTCATTGTAATCAATCCACTTAAAGGGAAAGTGATTTGAGATTAGTATCATGGGGAAAGAGTTGGGAGAACTCAGTACATGACAGAAAAGAACAAAAATGAATAAAATGTCGGATAAAAGGGATTTGTTAGTTGCAGAATGAATGACTTCCACAGAACAGTCACTACTGTTATGAAGCTCATAGATGGCTAAGTCAGGTATTGAGTTCAGGTGGTCACGGGGTAGTTGCTTTCTTAGAGTACCTGGATTTAACTTACTGTCACTATTTGTATGCAAGTCTAGTGAGCAATGATATTTCCTCTTACATTTCTAGCTAAAGGTCTTTCCTTACTAAGTGTGACTTATCTGTGACAAATATTCCATATCAATATCCAATGTAGATACGGTGCATGTTTATGCCTTATAGCTATATTTACATAAGGATTCAATTGCAATGAAATTATTTCATGTGCAGTTGAGACTGATTTTATATTGGCTAAGAAGGTACTAATGTCTAGACTACGGTAATCTCAGGAATTTAATTCAGTGTCACGAATTTTTAAAGAACTGTCATTCTTTAGCAAAGACAGCTAATTCGGTCAAAACTAGAGTGTTATGCCTTCTCCTAACCAGTGGAATTGAACAATTACTTTGTAAGTTGAAGTGTTGTTTTGAGTAATGTTACTGATCTCTTTTAAATAGCTATCAAACCTGAATCTGTATAATTTGCAGGTTTACCTTATTTAAGGCTTCTCTTTGCAGCCATCTATTAAAGAAATATCTTAAAATAGAATAGCCAAAAATTTCAGACAGTTAAAGGATATCTTTGCCTTCCTATGAAGTTACTTTTAATGCAACATGGGAATGGTAGTTTTATAATTAAAGGGAATTCTACTTTGAGTAGTTTTATATTTCTTTAGCAAACATATTTTGTGTTTTCATTTAGTAATACATAGACCAGATTAGAATAGCACCAACGTAAGGTTTTTGTACCTATGTGGCCATGTAGTTGTTAGAGAGGGGAAGTTTTAGTCATAGTATTGTGTTCAGTCTTATGTAATCTTCCATTTAAGTTTGTAGAAAGTAAATTCAGTAGTATGGTTAATTTTAAATGCAGCAGTATACAAAGATACTGAACAGAACTACAGCATGAGATTACTGTGACAAGTTTCACTGTAGATGAATCCTTTATACAGACCATCTTAATATACAACTTTAGCAGAAGCATTTCTCTGCCCCTCAACATGTTAGTGATATGCTGTGCAGCAGTGGAAGTGGTATGTTAAAATATTTTTTTACCTTTTAACTTGAAATAAACTGTATGTATGTTCTTTTTGAATGTCTCTGGAATGCAACCAGCTGCATGTTCTTGTCAATATGGGCTCTTTTCTAAGACACTAGTGTCTAGCATTTGTTAATCTTGCAGTAAAGATAAGTTTAACCATCTTTGTTCTCTGGTTTTTAGTTGGTAGAACACTAGATGTTGTAAAAGCAGGAATATAAACCCTCATGCTTTAGGTCATAAACCAAGCATAAACTCATAAGGAGTAGGAAAAAAAAATCTATAGTAATTTGAGGCATCTGTTGTACCTTCCTTTGAAGCATCTGGTGTTGACCAAGATGGACTACCTCCTCAATCGTTATGGAATTATTACACACACCTTCCATTCCATCCAATTTGATACTCCACATTTCTGTGATTAAGTCTTTAAAACCGCTTAGGTGAATCCTCTCCCCTATGGTGGTCTCTTCCCACAACTAAAGCAGGTGAGAGTGAGAAGGAGACTGTCAATGGGGTAAGAATCTCATGTGTCCTTTTTTTCAAATGCTATTCTATAGCCTCTAATTTACAGGAAGACTGTTCAGGCTCTGATACGATACCAGCTTAACATTTTAGTTGGTAAAGAAAACTGGTTCTCACACAGTTGCACTTGATGACTTCACTTATTCATAGCTAAAATGATAATAAAAACTGCCTTGTCAGAACTGCAGTTAATGATTCCTTCTAAGTATTCAGGGTCTAACAACTATATGCATTTCATTCCATATTTAATAGAATAGAGCACTGACTGTATTGTGTGACCTAAATACAAAGACTGATCTATGAACTTGTACACTACTCCATGAAAATAGAATAAAAGGCAATTCTCCAGCTTTCTTGAACCCTGTGTCCTTGGGGTATGAGGATTGATGTACAATGGTATGTAGTTACCCTGATTTAAGTGGACAGTGACTAACAGCAACGGTGATATGTACATGTGCATTTCAAACCTCAGTTCCAGCTCAGAATATGAATGTAGAGGATTGATAGCTTCTGTTAGTGTGGCTACAATCTATCAAAATGTTTATTGACATTTATACAAATTAAATAACTTCTATACACTATTTACAAACATACCATTTTAGAAAATATTTTGACAGAAGTTCAAAAGAAGGTTTAACTCTTTGAACCCTAAAACGTCATAAAATCCAGACTGCTAGTTTCCACAATTTTAGTTGCAAAATCAAAGAGCTCTTTCTAAATTACTTTGTCAAACACACTTCATTCAAGTAACTGTCACCGTACTTCACCCAAGGGAGTCTTCTTACACTCCCCCAAACATAAGATTTGCTATTAGTACAAAATCTCTTCCTATTGAGCAACGAGGACCTGCCTATTATCTGTTCCATATAGATATAGCAGCACTTTTTCCACAAAGATCTATTTGCAAAGTAGGCTTTTCTAGCCTTGGGGCAGAGGGAGGGGTTCCTTTATCAGCTCTTATTTTACTTCTTCTCTTTCCAAGTAGCACATGCAAAAATTATCCTTACTCAAGAGTGCCATAGAGTCCCCACTAGAGTGCCAGCAAAGCGAGAGGACCTGGAAGTCACCTGCAGATACAAATTAAAGAAATAAGTAGCAAGAAATCAAGAGTTACAATAATTCTGTTCCAGAAATCTTTTCTTAGTTGGAGTAGCTTAGTAATTTCAATCCGTAAGAGATAAGAGGCTTGAGTGAACAGAATTTTGTATTGTACATACCATTGTAGTTGAATTTAACCATATTATTTTAATGCAAGTAAATATCACAAAATTGATCACTGTTGCAAAGATCTGCAACCAGACATTGCAGGTAGTAGTACTTCCGTGGAAGAAAATGTTAAGCCAAGAAGCATGCAAAAGGTTATATCTACTAGAATATCTTTTCTGCTTGCAAGTTCAATATTTTCAAAGCAATTAGCCAGCTAATATTACAGTCCACTGAAAGATCTTACTGTGTACCTGCCTATTGGAATAGAGGAAAGGATAGATAGGAACCTTAACTCTACCTTTTTGGAGTAGATTTAAGATTCAGATTTCATGTTACTTTTTGTGGTGCTTTTGGAATTTTAATGTTTAGAGTACCCAAAAATATAGTAGGCACTATACAGTTCTTATTTTGGCATACCAGAGAGCTACAGCGTCCATATAAAATTAATTGGTATGAAAGCAAAACCTTAAAGTGTTTCTATTTACATATCAAATTACTATGCTAGGGCAATAACTGAATTACCTTAGATGTAAGCTTTGTGCCATTCTTCCCTACATTCAAGAGATTATGAGAATGTGACTAAGTACCCAGAATGTTTGATCACTTCAAGCAGTCAAAACATCACTATTTATCACTAACAGTACAATAAATTATTAAACTAATGATTCTGACTTGCAGCAGTAGCTTTAGGCGGCCTTACCTTCCATTGGTACCTGCACTGACACGCACCCTGCTGGGGACCACAGGTACACTTTGCTATTCCCAGTGCATATGGCAAGTCGAGGTTGACGTGGATCCCACTGGAACAACTGAACAGCATACAACTGCTCCAAGACTACAAACAGTTTCAGCTTTTGAACATCCCAGATCCAGATAGCATTAGGAATGTTATCTGTTAGAAACGGCCAGGAAAATGGTTAGAATACTGTAAGGAACACAACACTATATGCAATGTCATTGCAATCTCTCACATTAAATGGGCTTCACTACCAATAGCCTATCTAAACTACTGCTTGCAGCATTGGTGCAGAAAAGTCTGGGCAACTAGCACTGATGATTCATAACCTTACAAGACACTTAACTCATTATCCCTTTAAGAAATGGTGAAAGGTGACATCACTCGGAATGTGTGCAGAGGGCTTGCAGTCTTAAGTACAGTACAGCAGTACTCTGGCAGTGCGCCTTCCTTGGGGAAATTGCCACTACGACAAAAAGAGTAATTCAATCTATAGAATTTTCCTTCACTGGCTTTTCTAAAACTACATAGAGATGCCATTATTGGTGGGTTTTATCATGTGAACATTTCTCAGCTAGGAACTGGATTAAGACTCCACCCTTCCATCAGTTTCATAAGATTTGTTTTCCTTTGATAACACCTTTGCACCAGGGAATGCTATATCCTAATATGCAGAGCTCCAGATCTACAAGGGAAAAGGTTACATAAAAAAAGTCTAGAACTCCCACAGTTCTTGCTAATGCAAAATTAATAACGAATATTTTGAAAAATTCTGAAAATGACTTTTGTGCAGGGAGGGGAGAAGAGATGAATTTTGGCCAAGATTATGTATACAGCATAGTGAGCTAAGGTAAATATGAAGGGAGATAATTTAGCACATGGTATTTAAAGCCAAGGCTGTGAGTTCATGCAGCAATTAATAGCTGGTCCCACAGCTTAGTGGTTTATGCTAAAGGTTGAAGTCCCTCTGTGTACAGTGCTAGCCTCAATCCCAACTGGGGCCTCTAGCTGCAGCCAGATTACAAATAGTTCACAATTAAGTAATTTACTTGTTTATTTATAGCAGAAACAACAAAATCTAGATAATACCAAAAGGGTTTCTCCTTTAAAATATAGCCCACTAGCTACTAACCATTTTTTGTTGCCAGGAAACAGTTATCTGGACTAAATGCCAGCATTCCAATTCCTATTCTGGGATTTGCCCGATCAGCAACCGGTTTGATATACTGTAAAGAAACTGGTACCTGGGAAATGTCATCTGAAATAAAAGCACTTTAATAAGCAAGTCCATATGGACTTGGCAGTAATATTTCTAACTTAAAACAGTTCTCTGAAATGATAGGAAAATAGTAATATACTGCAGATCTTTACAAACTGTCTCAACATACCTGTCAGATAGTATTTCTCCTTTCTACAGAAGGAAAAACAGGTACACAAGAGTCTGAGACAAAGCTATGAATACAATCAAGATCTCCTAACTCTGACCCATGTTTTATAACATCTCACATATTAACACCCATGTAAGGCAAGGGAATAATGAAGTTGAACTAGTTAATGATTGTTCAGCACTATAATAGTATATACTGATATTTGAGTGTCAAATATCAGTAGTATTAAAGAGATCAGGGACTGCTGTCTGAAAAAGTAAAGGTGTTGAATTTTTTAATAATTCTAATTTAAGTTCAGAACTTGTTAGAAAAAAGTAATGTACCCTTCCTTATGTAGCCACCCGTTTCTCCACCTGACCATACAAAAAGGCAGGGTTTCTATCCTCAATACAGGCAGCTAGAGAGGCTTTAGGTTGCCATATCTTCTGAATTGTTTATTTTAAGTGTGGAAATTCCCATTGATTGAAGCCTCCTAGAATAAGATGACTATCTACTCTGCATTATCTGCAGCAGTTAATATAATTCTAGACAAGAAATATCACTGTTGCAGAGACTTAAACCAGCCAAAAATCACCCTGTTCTGAGGCACATTTTGCACAAATAAAACATTAGGATGGGGTGGGGGGTTGTCTATCACGTCTACCCACACTCACCCCCAAAGTTTGCCATGCCTCTCCTGGAGCCCTTCATTGCCCTTAAGTTAAGATCTTCACCTTT
This sequence comes from Trachemys scripta elegans, assembly GCF_013100865.1. NCBI lineage: Eukaryota > Metazoa > Chordata > Testudines > Emydidae > Trachemys > Trachemys scripta. The sequence continues at coordinate 3,670,389 of NC_048316.1, read as the reverse complement.
AGCCCCATTCTGCAACCATCATCCTTTCTAGCTGAGGAAAACACATCCTTTGAGGTCTTGCATTTAATTGAATGGGCTTCCCCTTCGCAACCTAAGTTTTGCCCCTGTCTTCAGAGGCAAAGTGTGATATGTTACTTTACAAGGCTTAAATATTTTACATCACAGATATTCTAAAGTGGTTCATTTTAGTTTGCTTACATTTACTCTGTGTGCTGAAGAGAGCGCTGGCTTGCGCTCTGGCTGGAGGGAAGGCAAGGCTCTCTGTTTCAACTCTTGGGGATTTCTCCATTTCCTTATATACAATCTGCACAGAAGGAGAAGACAGTTTCACAAAAGGTCCTAGCAAGATTTGAACCTAGTGTGGAGTCCTCCACATCCCGTGCTGAAAATGAGCATTAAGGCACATTCATTTTAAATTTACAGTGTTTCTCAATGCTCCTTGCTATTGTACACTGGGAGCAGGCAGATTTGGGCATGGAAATAGTGAATTTTGAGACCTGATGGTGCCCATATTTGAAAATTGGGCCCAGAATCAGAAAAAGCAATTGTGTACTACAGAAATGGACAGTGTATGGAACTTCAAATAATCCAATTGTTGTCACTGGAGAGCCTATGTAAAATGAGTCAAACAGAATGCACCTTCCTACCCCTTACCAACTGAAAGTGAATTTGGGAATAACTGCAATCTTTAGTACAGCAGGACAAGTTTTTTTTTCTGATAACACATGCAATATTTCATTCCATGCCATTGAAAACCACTGCAAACAAGCAATGTTAATGGGATAATACTAAAGGAAACAGTGATGAAATGCTAACAATGTGACTAAATTGGAGCTCCCACTATCAGCAGGAGCTCTCATCTTTCCAATGGAAAGGGACTGAACTATTTCATTTGTTTCTCGTTCTCATAGACTCATAGACTCATAGACTTTAAGGTCAGAAGGGACCATTATGATCATCTGGTCTGACCCCCTGCATGTTGCAGGCCATAAAACCGTCCCTACCCCTTCCCTGGACTCTGATGTTGAAGTCCCCAATCCTGTTTTAGGTGACTTCAATTGGCAGAAACCCTCCTGCTAGAGATCCCTGCCCCATGCTGCGGAGGAAGGCGAAAAACCTCCAGAGGCTCAGCCAATCTGCCCTGGAGGAAAATTCCTTCCCGACCCCAAATATGGCGATCAGTAAGACCCCGAGCATATAGGCAAGAGTCTCCAGCCTGACCCCTGTCAGCCATTATACAATTTACCTACCATTTCTTGGTTTTCCTTGACTACTATGTTTTACCATTAAACCATTCCCTCCATAAATTTATCTAACTTAATCTTAAAACCAGACAGGTCCGTCGCCCCCACCGTTTCCCTCGGAAGGCCGTTCCAATATTTCACCCCTCTGACGGTCAGAAACCTGCGTCTAATTTCAAGCCTGAACCTCCCCACGGCCAGTTTATATCCATTCGTTCTCGTATCCACATTAGTACTAAGCTGGAATAATTCTTCTCCCTCCCTCGTATTAATCCCTCTAATATAGTTAAAGATAGCAATCATATCCCCCCTCAGCCTTCGCTTTGTCAGACTAAACAACCCAAGCTCCTCTAGTCTCTTTTCATACGACAGGTTTTCCATTCCTCTGATCATCCTAGGATGATCTCTCAATTAGAGATTTTTATTCTTAATTCTGAATTTGAAGGATAACGAATACATTTGGGTGCTGCAGCACTTAGTCTGGCAGCCAGATTTATATCTGGAATGCTTGAGTCACATTGACCAGAAGAGAAAATAAAGAGCAATAATGAAGACAGCTACCACAGAACAAGAACTGTTTTCTAGCAAGGAGACATTTTACTTAAGCATATTCTGCCTGGCAGACTCCTTGATAAGCAACAATGATAAATTTAAAAAAAAAAATCTAAATCTAAGTCTGCACACCACAAACACTGATCCTTAATAGAACATATTATGTCAGACCTGTTCTGTCCCCTCTGTTGGCTATGTAATATTACAACCAATGGAGATTCTACCTCACAAAGGGTGAGGACAGAGAGAGCCTGTGATTTTGAAGTAGAATATGCAGTTATCTCCCTGCTGAGAACTGTAAAAACTGTGGCCACAGACTTCACATGTGCAAGGATAAAAAACAGATTGTGACAAACGTTTACAGAAAATGCTCATTAAGTGAGCTGGATTTGCCTATACAAATGAGATTAGGTGTGATCATAAAACACTTCAAATCAAATCTAACACTATTCACATACTGCAAATTGTATAGCGCGAATATACACAAAATTTTCGTTCATGTTCAGCTTCTGAGCACTTGGGTACACTACCACATGCAAACCCAGTCTGTAAACACAGCCACCACCTCTATCAGAAGATATTAGTACTTAACAATAATTATCCATGACTCCCTTACATAGAGAAAAGTGGGATGGAGGGGAAAAGAAAAGAGAATTCATTGAAAAGTCAACTAAAAATGATTAGTCTATTTTCCTTACTTCAACATTTTCATTCAATTTCCTTAGCAGCATTTGCAGATCAGCAGGAAAGCAGGACTTCAGTCAAAGTAAAAAAGCTTTTACCAAAGATATCAAACAAACTGCTTCTAATGATCCAATGGGTCCCCATTCTATACTTACTATCTTTGGGTTAGCAATGGTCGCAGGGTGTTCAAACTCTGTAATCTTCTTCCAAGTCACATGGTTCAGGATACGCACCTATTTCAAGGGAAGTGTAGTAAGAGGGGATTGCTATGACAACATTTTGCAACTGACCTGAATGGGTTTAAATTCCTTTTTTACCTTTTCATCATAGCTACCAATCGCCAAGAACTGACTGCTGGGGCTCCAGGCAACTGATTTAATCCCCAGTGACCATTCATATGCACTGTATGTGGACAGCAGACGGCCATCAAGGGAGTACAGCAAGATTTTATACTGTAACACAAATTGATTTGATTTAAAGACTAGTGACACTGTTAAAAACTAATAGAGACTAAGTGACTCCTTTTTAAAACCATCCCCATCTCAAATGCACAGATGTTCAAAATGGAGTTTCCCTTTTCTATATCTTATAAACTAATTCTGCAATTAGTTATTTGCATAGTTGCTAGAATCTTCTGCAACTTTTAAAACCAAGTTGGTAAATTAATTTTTTTTTTTAAAAAGATACTTAAATTATGGGAAAATATTATAAATAGGATAATTTGGTAACAATGACTTTATATGGAGATTTAAGCAACAGTTTTTGACACCCATCACCAATACCTAAGTACAATATACAAATTGTTTCTTAAAGCCCCTGTTTTTTTTTTGGGGGGGGGGGAGGGGGTTTGGTTGTTTTTTTAAATAAAGGGACTGCATTCTATGTAGCAGCCAGAAAAGTCGACTTAATATCTTCAGGAGCCCTTAGTTAAATGGTCAAGATCTTCAGAAATAATCTGTATTTTCTCATACCTCCAGACAGGTATCCCACACTGCCAACACACAGCCATTAGGAGCCCATTCAATCCCAGATAGGTCTTGAGTTTCAGTGTCAAAATGCTTCCCAAATGCAGAGAAAACAAAACAATGAAACAGTTTTAAAAACTGTACTTAAAATGTATGGGTGCACCTGACTTTAAAAGTAAAATCCTAAATTAGTATATTACCTTTACACGTTTAAAAAACAAAAAGTTAACGCATCCTTTTATATGTCTGACTGCATAAAATTGAAACATTTCCTTTCCTTTTATTATAAAACACTACATTCACTGCTTCCTTGTTTTCTCCTACCAAACTATACAAAATCAAGATCTTTTTGAAACAAAGTGCACTTTCTAATAAAAAGACCACATTCTCTTATGTTGTAACTTGTTGTTCAGATCATCATTTTGGCAAAAGCAAGGTCTGATCATAGTGCTTCTGCAATGTATTTTACTGTCAACATGATTACTCAGATTTAAGCCAGAACATTTGACTGCTTCTCACAATAAAAAAAGATGTAGTGCTTTATCATTACTGTATGTGGCATCTGAAGCAGAATTTTTCTGCCTTCCCACGCACCTGCAGGCCAATGAAGGAGACATCAGAAGAAATGCCAAGTCTAACATGGAGCATTACAGTTGTTTAATAATTTAGTTATACTCTACACTATGCAGAGTACACTTTAAATCTGTGCAACAGCAGTGGAAGGCAAGGACATATCTTACCCTCAGCAGTTGCCAGTCACTGCATACAAAGAGGCTAATGAAGTCTTTGCAGTCACGCCTCTCTGCTAACGCCATATAGCGACCATCCTTCGTGAAGGCTATTCCTGCCAGAGAGATCAGAAAATACAGTCCAGACCAGTAATACATATACTTGTGAAACTGGCCCTATTAAAGCACCAAAGCTGAAAACAATTATGAGCCAGATCAGCTGGAAGAAAGAATTTATTCAGAAAAATGTGAATGATGATTGGAAATAATTTTTGAATACCTATTAGATGCCCAAAAAGCGTGTTAGGCACTTCACTGAGACTCAAGCAAACAAAATCCTTGTCCCAAAGAGTCTATAATCTAAAAAACTGAACAGATGGAGTTCCCGCCCTTCTTTGAAGAGGATATACTCTGTACATAGGCCAATCTTACCCCCTTCCTCCGTTTTGACCTTCATGGTAACACAACAAGTTTCAATCTCAGATCTCCCTTACGAAGCTTGGCTGTACCCAGTATTTTCCCTAAAGAATTTCCTCTGTTCCCACCTTAGTTCCCTTTGCTTCTGTGAGAGGGATATTTCAGCCTCTCTTCCATCCTGCCTTCAGGTAACAAAATACACCTGCTACTGACTCAGTAGTAGATCTTCCTACGTGGTTCAAGCACCTGACATTAAGATGACTCTGAGGAGCCTTGAGTCTCTGTGCAGGATCCTAGAATCGGTCACCCTGTTACATACATGTATATGAGGACTGAATACAGTTGCGTAACAAAAAGATGAGCAATTGAGAGGGGATACTTATACTCCCTATTTTTTGTTCTGGGTTTGTGTCACAATCCAGTCTCTAGCTATATTAGGTACAGAAAATACTAGATTACTGATTTCTAGCAGACTTGGCAATGGTTTTGTTCAGTATCTTTTTCTTTTTCACTGGTGTTTGGAAGTTGGACAGGTGCATAAACTAAATGTAATATTTACTTCTCATTCCTAGTAAGACTACGATGACTGGAGATTTAGCTCCCAGGGTTCACACAAACAGTAATGGTAGTGTACTGGTACTGAGCTCACTAAGACCTCGTCTATATTTGTGGGGACATGTAGGGTACACATAGCTACACGTCCCAGTGTAAGGCAGGCTGTGTCCACACTTCTCTCTCGGGGAGCTGCTGGAGCCTTTCCCCCTGCCTCCTCCCTACTAGAGCCTTTCAAGGAGTTGTAGAAAGCTCTGGCAGCTAGACATTAATTGCTAAAAAACAGCAGTGTAGATGTGGAAGGCACTGCCTGGGCACGTAAAGAAACATGTAGATATATACCCTAGGGTTCAGGTGTGTAGCTCACTCTACTTGCCTACGCTGGGCCTCCCTGTCTACACTGCTATTTATACCCATGCTAGTTGGGCGTGCAGTGTCTGTATGTGCGGACGTACCTTAAATAAGATGTGCGTGTCCCTCCAGGCTGATCTACAAGCATCAGTGGGAAGGTATTTGAATACACCCTGACCATAAACATATGCTTGATCATCATATGTAAATTCCATTTTCCTTTATTGCCATATTAAGAATACTCTTCCTATATTAGGTCTGATATACTCACCGTGCTGACAAGCTTTGGGATACTTGATATAAGACACAGATTTTGTACACAAGGACCAGACAGTTATCCGCAGCTGTTGGAAAGAGAAAGAGACAGGGAAGTATTTGTTTATCTTTGCAGATTTAAAAAAAAAAAAAGCGTACAGAGAATCTAATTCAACACTAAACTAGATCTAATTCAACACTAAACTTTTTGTACTGGGAGGGTCTCACATTAAAACAGACTGGAACATGGAACCAGAAACTTTTCTTAACAAAACTGTTCCACTTAAATCTTAGTGTCTCTATATTAGATGGCACCTGAGGTTTTATTAAAAAACCTCTTTTCCTAACAAATGTATAACCCTTCTGTAATGCCCTTCACATATTAGCTATTGTAATAATTGATCCCGTTAAAAACAGCTTCAAACTTAACAGATAGACAGCTATCCTGTTTTATTTAGTTCTGTAAATTGTTTTCAGGTGAAGTTTATATAGAAGTCATTATAAAATAAGTTGTGTTGTACTGTAGTATACAGAATTATCCAGGACACATGGAGATTGGCACTCCTGTTTGCCCAAAGGCTGGAGATTCCAACAAAACAATGTACCCAGCCCTCTTCCAGACATATCTAATATGCCATTTTACATATAGCCCAGGGTTCTGTTGCCAGAGTTCTGGACCAGGTTGGGTACTACGTCTCCTTTTAAAAAAAAACTAAAAAGCTTCAAGGTAGAGCGCTTAATAAGCGATCAGGTTATTAAAAATGCAAGTGAACTTGGGAGCTACAACAAGCTAGATCCCCGGTACTACACTTTGGAAGTATGGCCCAGATTCTCAAAGGTATTTTAAGCTCCTAGCTTCTGCTGAAATCGACCCTTTGAGGATCCGGACCAGTGTAACTAACCTTAATGTGCAAGCCTCTATACAAAACTGAACGTACATGTGTGCTGTAACATTTAGGCACAACGAGAGGAGTTAGTCAACTACAGATTAGCTTTATCCTTTCATTTCCTTATTTCTGTGGGTTTAACTAAGGAAGTTTGTGAGCTCTGATTGCTAGGAATGTTAGGTTCCCGCAAACAAAACCCCATCCCTACTTTTCAGTCAATGATATTTATTCCAATTTAGTAATGGAAGCACATAGCAATACAGTGTTGATGAGCTGTATAAAAGAAGCAGGAAGTTAATAGGGCCAACAATACTTTATTAAAATTTACATTAAGAATTATTAAATGCTGATAGTAGTGTAAGAGCTAGCATCATGACTGCCAACGTGTATTAGGAAATCATTTTTGCACAGATTTGTGTGATTTCTAAACCATCTCAGAAATCTGGAAGAATGTGAAATACAGGCTGGCAAGAGGTGAAAAATTCTTCTTGTATTTAGGTCCTTAGTGAATGATATGAGAATAGGAAACAGCAATGTCAATTTAAAAGTGACATGCTGCATCTCTTGGGATGAGATTACTGACTCTTCACTGTATTTTTCAGTTTCAAAAAAATCAAGACCTGCGCTAACCAATTTTCATTTTAATTTCCCCTTTCTCAACCACACAAACAGCAAAGTGACATGTTATGCAATTATTGGAAGGACTTGATTTTCAAAAGAATCAGTATGAACCATTTACATAGTGTTTGGGGTATTTGTGGAGATTCATGCACCTGAAGAATTTGGGAACCATAGAAAGCAGTCAGCTGCAAAACAGGCCTCTCCACCGCAGGCCAAGGTCACAGCCTGTATTATAGAAGCTCTGCATTACCATCTGCAGATTATTCAATTAAAAACAAATACTCTACCATAGCAACGGCAGCAACACCAGACACGTGTCTTCATCAGTGTCTCATGTGAACCTTTGCATTTATATTTGGAGAGAGGAATGTTTTCCAATATAATTTTTTTCTAGCTTTTTCAATATTTTGTTATAACAAGGGGATACTACAAGAAAGTGACAGGTACAGTACAGTGGGACACCAAGAAATCTTTTCTGAAACTATTGCAGCACCACCAAATCTTACGAACAATAGCAAAGTAGGCCTAGTACAGTGTTTAACCACATCACTCTATGTATTGATTTTAACCCTTCCACCGAGCAAAGGGGAAAAAATAAAACCTAGAATATTTATGGCTATATCTACAGTTACATTGGTTGGTCTATAACAATTCTGAAGCTAGAGGAAGTCTCTCCCTTTGAGGCATAACCAACCACTGCCAGACGGGGGGAACTTCCACCATGGTTAGTTTACTTTACAGTTGTCCATGATAGGAATTCTTGCAACTTCCTCTGAAGCAACTGGTACTGAACACCATTGGAGATGGGATTCCAAGCTGAATGGACCACTAGTCTAATCAGCTGTGGCATTTATGTTTCTACAGCAATTTTTAGAGACTTCTCTCATTTTACTAGAATGCATTTTCTTGCCACCAAGTAAGATCCTGGCTGCACTTGATCACCTGGTTGTGGGCACTCTCACACCCAATACCTGGAGCAAACTGTAAAGTCTAGTGCTGCCCCCATGTCCTAACTGAAATACTTAAATTCCACTTCAAAGAATCCTGCTAAATGTCACCTCTACAGAGAAGCATCAGGAGAGGCCCAAAGCAAAAGGACTAACACTTTATTTTTTTAATACACCAGCCTCTATATAGAGCATCACAAGAATAAATTTAAAAAGAGCAAGGAAGCTTGTAAAGAGATTTAAAGACATCGCTCAGAAGTTGAATCAGGGTTTCTAGATAGCAGGAAAGAGAAAAAACCAATTGGGCTCCCAAGCCTCTTTCATGTCAAGCAAAAAAGAAAGAAAAAAAATGCAGGAGGGAGCAGAGGACATGTGTTTAACTGCTCCTATCACTCCTATTTAGCGTCTTATGAACTAAGAATCAATGATCCAGGGCCATTCCTAGGGAGGTGCGGGGACTGGGGTGGAAGTGACGTTGCTAATGGGACCAACAGCGTCAGGAGTGGGTAGGGGAGGCGGTGCCTCCCCAAACGGCCAGGTGTGGCCCTGCCTACACTCTGCCCCCCCCACCCCCCCCCCCAGGGCCTCGCTTCGGCAGCGCTGCTGGGCTCCAGGGGGCTAGAGCCACGCTGCTCTCCCTCCCGGCACTCCACGGCTGGGGGCAGTTGCAGCGGTGCCCTCTCCCTCCCAGCACTCCGGGGTGCATGCTCTCCCTCGGGTGGAAGGGGTGGGGCTGGGAGTAGCCTCCCTCAGCCAGCAGGTTCACCCGACACCCATGTGGCGCCGGCCAATCACACTGACCTGCAGGGCTCCCCCAAAGCACGGGGCCTGGAATGGTTGCCCAATTCACCGTCCCCTAGACAGCTCTGCAAGGGCCTATAGTGCTAACTTTAAGAGTATGTAATATAGTAATTCAACAAAAATCCACTAGACCAGCAGTTCTCAAACTGTGGGTCGGGATCCCAAAGTGGGTCCCAACCACATAGTAATAAGGTCACCAGGGCTGGCTTAGACTTGCTGGGGCCCAGGACCGAAGCTGCAGTCCGAGGGCTTTAGCCCTGGGCGTCGAGACTCAAATTACAGGCCCCTGCCTGGGACAGAAGTCCTTGGGCTTCAGCTTTAGCCCCCACTCCCCCAGTCTTGGGCTGGCTCAGGCTTCGGTCCCCCATCCTGGGGTCATGTAGTAATTTTTATTGTCCAAACGGGGTTGCGGGTGCAATGAAGTTTGAGAATCCCTGCACTAGGCTGACCTTTGATAATCAAGTTTTATATCACCGCAACTGTTGATTTCCGGACACACAAAAATACACCATTAGGCTGTTCTTGATACAAGATTTACTTTAAAAATACCAACACCATGCCTACTCACATTCTTCTACAGCAACTGCAACAGTGACATCCTGCTTGCTCCTATTAATTGCACCGTTAACTGTACTTGCCTGTTTCTCCCTTAATCCAATCCAGACACACACACACACCCCTCGAATGTTAAGTTCTGGGTTATAGTCAAGCATCCAAGTTTATTGTTGGAACACTGACTTGGCCTCCTGACCAAGTACCTACTGGCTATGGAAGTGTCATTCAGTTTAAGACCAGAAGGGGCCACCAGATCTAGTCTGACCTCCTGTATGTCTCAGGTGACCAGCACCAACCCACAGCTGCACACTAAACCCAACAACTGAAATTAGACCAAAGCATTACAGCCCACAAGAGACTCAGGAGGAGTATGTGCCACAAGAAGAGAATAGGCAGAACAGAGTGCCAGTGTCCAAATCCCCAGCATGATGCCCTCCTGCCCTGCCCCCGCATAAACAGTCTTGGCCCTCCAGTATTGGGCAAATCCCTGCTGTTTGAGTCAACCCAAGGTGAACTCCACGAGGAGAGGGGGGAGAAAACAAGCCTCCCCACAGGCTGTAGAGGCACTCTAACTTCTTTGTTTCAGCCTCCACTCCATGAGGGAAATGAGGTGGTAGAGGAGCCACCTGCCCTGTCTCTGCTCTGCCCTTTACAGCAGTGCAGAATGAACCCCACATCGGTGCCCAACAGCCTGTCTTCTCATACAGCAGGACCACACTAGTTCCACTGCACAGGAAGGGATGGACTGCACCTCTAGCTAACTTTGCTCAGACACCAGATGAGAATACTCAGTTTGGAGTAAATAAGCAAATTATGTATACAATATATTATTCTAACCAAGAACTTTATTGGCTTTTGTGCTGTTTGGTAGCTTCTAAGCTTAAATAAATACATGTATATGAAAGCACAAAACTCACCAAAGGTATATCCAGATACAGTATGGTTACAGACAGGAAAAGTGATTAAAATAAAACTATTACATTTTTAATCAGAGCGTTCTGAAAATACCTATGAAGCATATATAGTCCAAAAAAGGGGACCATTTTTGCAGTCAATATTTTCTCAAAGACATTTACTGTTCACTATTGCAGAGAAACCTAGACAAGAGATCATAATCTTTATTATGCAATTCCAATCTTAAAACAGCTCCAAAATATCTGCGACTGTACCAGGTACAATTCTTTTTTATCCCCCCTCATTCTGTCAGTCCCTGGAGAAGCCATTTATGACAAATTTCACTGTAAAGTTCTATTAAATATGTGTTTTATTACAAAAGCCTGTGCTCACATGGACACTCAGAGCACGTTTTAATATTACTGCACATATTTCTACATGTATCTTAACTGTATGTTACTTCATTTATAATGAATAAATAAAATGGTCATTATGATATTGAGGTTTGACAGGTTCAGACTGCACACCCAGTACATTACACGAGTCACAAGTCTGTAACTAACTGTTACAAAGACATATTTCTTTTAGAGAAGAAATACCAGACTAAATGAAGGTCTTATAGTGGGCACACAGGCTTCTTGAGTAGGCAAAGCACATATCTTCAGTCTCTTAATGCACCTTTGGAGTACAGGTACACATAAAAACCCATAGGCTCTCCTGTCCATCTCAGATATGTCACTTGAGGACCAGCTATGGTCTAGTACAATAAGCATATAATTGGGAGTCACGAGAACTGAGATTCATTGATACCTTAAACAAGTCACAGACCAACATTTTCAAACGTTGGTGCCTAACATCAGGCACTTGAAAAATTAGGCCACTTAAAGTGCCTAAACTCTGGTACCCAAGTTTGAAGATATTGCTCTTATTCTCTGCAACTCAATTATCCCATCTGTTAGGAAGATTGTTTCCCAAACTTTGAGAAGTACTTTGAAATCTATGGATGAAATGCAGAGTATAATTATACTGTGTACATTTCATTGTCAACTTGCAACTAGTCCCATTGACAAGAGAGCCTTCATATCCCCAATGGTAACAGCCACATTTATCCACATACTTGCCCTAAACCTCTATGCAAACTAGCACAAGAAAGATTGTCTCTGCTATCAATGAAACAAAGAAGGGAGGGAAGAGAGTATAGTGCTCACGGCATGTGAAAACAGGTAAAGCAGCCATTTAAAATTTAACAAGAGTTTTCTGTGAAAAAAAGACAATTTCTGCTGCAGGGAAAAACTGATTTGATCAGCTGCAAGCATTTCTTTACTGACCATCCCAAGACATCCTCTCTTTAGTGTAGATGACTGGACTAAGTGAAATGTCAAACTCAAATCCTAATGGTAATGGTGTCCAGGAAGTTTTCAGCTGTTGTTTTGCAGTGGAAAAACAAACCAAAAGCAGCAGCATTTTTAAAATAGCCTAAAAACAGCTGAGAATAACAAAGTATTTAGATGGTAACGTGATAAACAGTCTCCAGTGCTGGGGTGGAGATTTCATCTCAACTTTGACAGCTTTAGGCAGGTGTAAGACTAGCGATTTTCACTAGACAAAAAACACAATTTTAAACAAACTTGCATCTCAAGTGACTGTCAACTTTTGTCCCAGACTTGACTGGGTCACAAGGCCTCCTTACATAGCTGTGTCTGTCAGCACAGGATTTCAGAGGATTATTCAGGGCACATTCCTTGACAGAAAGTATTTTTCAACCAATACAGCCATTTACAATTACTAAGGATTAGCTCTAATATGCACAGAAAGCACACTTTTTAAAACTGTGGCTGTAATTTACAATAGGTTCATTGGTGTTTTAACTCCCTGACTGAGCTAAAAAATGCAGAAATATGCAGTTCATAAAATATGATTCCTAATGAAATATTGGATGAATTGATGTTACTGATTGTTGTTTTGTACTTTGGTAAACATGGGAGTCACAATGAAAAAGTGGAAACCTAAAGCCTCCATCTCCTATCAATCAGGGGAGTGAATTATCTACAATAATTTATAGGGGAGAAATGAACTTATCAAATTGGCATAAATTGCAGGATGGGTGGGATGTGACAATATCCTATAGTCACACACGAACAATCTGCATTATATAGCTAATTACAAACGTCTACTTTCCCCCTCCTTACATTCTAGCGGAGTTCTCTTCAAGATAGACTCCCACATTGTGAAACATGCAGACAGATGAACTAATGATTCCCAACATTGTTAGCTTTTTTGACTGCTTGATCACTTCACATTGAACAGATTTTTCAGAGAACTATCCATAATGACTTCAAGATCTTTCTTGAGTGGTGACAGCTAATTAGGACTCCATCATTTTATATGTGTAGTTGGAATTATTTCCCAATGTGCATTACTTTGCATTTATCAACATTGAATTTCATCTGCCATTTTGTTACCCAGTCACCCAGTTTTGTGAGCTCCTTTTGTAGCTCTTCGCAGCCTGCTTTTGACTTAACTATCTTGAATAGTTTTGTATCCTCTGCAAATTTTTGCACCTCACTGTTTACCCATTTTTCCAGATCATTTACGAATATGTTGAACAGTACTGGTCCCAATACAGACCCCTGGGGGACACCACTATTTACCTCTCTCCATTCTGAAAACCAACCCTTAATTCCTACCCCTTGTTTCCTATTTTTTAGCCTGTTACTGATCCACGAGAGGACTTTCCCTCTTATCCCATGACAGCTTACTTTGCTTAAGAGCCTTTGGTGAGAGACCTTGTCAAAGGCATTCTGAAAATCTAAGTACACTATATCCACTGGCTCCCCGTTGTCCACATGCTTATTGAACCCCTCAAAGAATTCTAGTAGATTGGTGAGGTTTCCCTTTACAACAACCATGTTGACTCTTCCCCAATAAATCGTGTTCATCTAGGTGTCTGATAATTCTGTTCTTTACTATAGTTTCAACCAATTTGCCTTGTACTGAAGTTAGACTTACCGGCCTATAATTGCTGGGATCGCCTCTGGAGCATTTTAAAAAAATTGGTGTCACAGTAGCTATCCTCCAGTCATCTGGTACAGAAGCTGATTTAAATGATAGGTTACGTACCACAGTTAGTAGTTCTGCAATTTCATATTTGAGTTCCTTCAGAACTCTTGGGTGAATACTATCTGGTCCATGTAACATATTACTGTTTTAATTTATCAATTTGTTTCAAACCCTCCTCTAATGACACATCAATCTGGACAGTTTCTCAGATTTGTCACCCAAAAAGAATGGCTCAGGTTGGGGAATCTCCCTCGCCTCCTCAGTCATGAAGACCGACACAAAGAATTCATTTAGTTTCTCCGCTATAGCCTCATCTTCCTAGAGTGCTCCTTTAGCATCTCAATCGCCAGGGGCCTCACTGATTGTTTAGCAGGCTTCCTGCTTCTGATGTACTTAATTTTTTTACTGTTACTTTGAGTCTTTGGCTAGCTGTTCTTCAAATTCTTTCTTGGCCTTCCCAGTTATATTTTTACACTTCATTTGCCAGAGTATATGCTCCTTTCTATTTTCCTCAATAGGATTTAACTTCCACTCTCTAAAGGATGCCTTTTTACCTCTAACTACTTCTTTTACTTTGTTGTTTAGCCACGGTGGCACTTTTTTAGTTCTCTTACTATGTTTTTTAATTTGGGTTATACATTTAAGTTGAGCCTCTATTATGATAGCTTTAAAAAGTTTCCATGAAAACTTGCAGGGATTTCATGTTTGGCACTGTACCTTTTAATTTCTGTTTAACTAACCTCCTCATTTTTGTGTAGTTCCCCTTTCTCAAATTAAATGCTACCGTGGTGGGCTGTTTTGGTGTCCCCACCCCCTCCCTCCTCCTAGGGATGTTAAATGACTGCTTCTTGGAGCAGCTAGTCCTGGAGTCCACAAGAGGAGAGGCAATTCATGATTTAGTCCTAAGTGGAGCACAGGATCTCGACCAAGAGGTGAATATAGTTGAACTGCTTGGTAATAGTGACCATAACATAATAAAATTTAAGGTGTCAAGAAACCTTATCTCTGCATCTTGTCCTGAGGTGACCTGTACCCAGTAAATATAGGGATAGTTGACATCCCCCATTATTACGGAGTTTATTTTTATTGACTCTCTAATCTCCCTGAGCATTTCACTGTCACTATCAGCATCCTGGTCAGGTGGTCGGCAAGATTTTTAACTTCATTTGATTCTATGCCTTCTTCCACATATAGTGCCACTCCCCCCATCAGTACAACTTATTCTGTACTTTTTTGATTATCCTCAGTCCACCAAGTTTCTCTGATGTCAGTTATATCAATATCCTCATTTAATCCACGGCACTCAAGTTCACCCATCTTCATATTTAGACATTTAGTATTCGTATTTAAGCACTTAAAAAAAAACTGTCTGCCTGCCATTATGTGATGTAATTGTATGGGACTCTTTCATTAAATTAAATATTACCATTTGTTATCCCTAATATAGCTGGTTCTTTACAAATGGTACATAAAATGATCTCTCTTGTTAACATTCCTTATTTATTAAAAATAGTACTCAATGTTTTCTAATCCTAATTATCTTACTTTTTCACACCATTCAAAAACTGAAAACAGTGCTTATAGTTTATTGCTTAAAACCAAGAGCCTATAATTTTATTTAAATATTTGCTATCAACTGCTACTTTTAGATGTTTGATGGAGAGGGTCTCTTTTATTTTTGCGATCTGTAATGAGTTATAGTGGCTGATGCTGGATTCAATGGACCAAATTCAACGTTCAAAAAGTTGCTGACCACTGATTAATATTTTCGAAGAGATTTAATCAATAAAGTGTGGGCTAACTACAATTAAAGATTAGGCAGCAAAACAAGGAGAAGACCCACAAAAGAAAATATATAGTTTTTAAGAGTATGTAAGTTAAGGATTTGTGCTGAGCTTAGTTTAAACTCAATATACCATAACTACCAATACAAATGACAATGCTGGGCAGTACTCAGCAAAAAATAAAATAAGGAAAAGTACAGCACTTTTCTATACTCTATTTCCAGCAAGACCGTGTCACTGAGTTGAACTATGTGCCATTCTGCATGTTTCGATTGCATCATTCATGTGAAGTGTTAGAATCTCCGTCACTGGAGATTTTTAAGAGCAGGTTAGACAAACACCTGTCAGGGACGGTCTAGATAATACTTAGTCCTGCCTTCAGTGCAGGGGTCTGGACTAGATGACCTCTCGAGGTCCCTTCCAGTCCTACAATTCCATCTACCTGTAGCATTTTGTATTCCTGGATGTTCTGCCATAATGTTTGGAGATATAGGATTGTCATTTGCAATAAAACAAGTTTAAACTGAAATGTTTTCAGATTTGCATTGATCTTAGATACATACAACATAATGCTGTCTCTCTCAAAAGGTATCCACTACTGAGTTTGCACAGCATGAGCGGTGAATGGACTTTGAAGTATTCATGAAAATAAATGGAAAACTTTTTTCAAGTTAAATGTTGGTTACCTGTATGCAAATCAGATCAGAAAAAAAAAATCAGTGTTATGAACTATACTTTGTTTCAGAGTAGCAGCCGTGTTAGTCTGTATCCGCAAAAAGAACAGGAGTACTTGTGGCACCTTAGAGACTAACAAAGGTAACTTGTGTCAGACAGCATATATGCATCTGAAGAAGTGGGCTGTAGTCCACGAAAACTTATGCTCTAATAAATTTGTTAGTCTCTAAGGTGCCACAAGTACTCCTGTTCTTTATACTTTGTTTATAATTCATATACCATACAAAGCACCCACTATGAAAATAATGCATATGCAGTTTAGTTATAGAAAGTTATAACTAGTACAGATAGCTAGAAACAAACTATCAACCACTTTTTTTTTTTTTTTTTAAACACACACACACACACACACACACACACACACACACTTTGTAGTGAGAGTATAAAAAGATATTAGTTAACCCATTTTGGAGCTTACATATTGACCTGAAGAATTACAAGTCTGAGTCATAATTAGTTGGTGCTATATGAAAATGTCAAACTACCAAATCTGAGCAGTATGAGTTAAAACAGAACCTTTAAAGCCGTCAAATGATCCCTGAACTTGATAATGTACATAATACGATGATATTAAGTATCATGACAGTTCCTGTCTCAAACACTGTCTGTCCAGTAGAGACTATGGATATACTGTACTAGAGAGTAAACACAACACAGACACCGGCATAACCCAAGCAGCTGTCTGACACAAGTTAATTTAGCAACCTGTTTACAGCTGGAGAGAAAACCTATCCCAGCACAGATGCCAACTTGGCAAAGGCTTAAATGAAATCCTGTAGGGTCAAACTGAGTTCTGATAGGTCGTAAAAAAAATACTCACTAGTCCACCCCCGCATGCACGTGCCATTATGAGCCTACTTGTAGCATGCAGCAGCAGGAGCCGCCCACAGTTTTGGTTCTCAAAATACAACAATCCTGCCTGTTAGACATATGTCTGTCTTTAGTTTGAACAACTGGACTCATTTTTATCCCCACCAAGGACAATCAAAACTGAGAAACTCTTTCCTGGATTCATCACCATGGTCACCACAGTCCCCTGGAAAAAGAAAGGAAGTGCTGATGTATAGTCAGAAAACTGTTCTCTCCCTACACCTGACACCAAATGAGTTTCCCACGTGAAACTCAGTTAAAAATCCCAGTGTGTGGGTCATGAAATATTTTCTGGTTGTATTCAATTTCACTCTCACACTCACTTAGAAATGTTAGCATTCAAGGCTTGCATTAACTCTCTACAGTCCACACACAGAACAAAATCTTCCTCTCATTCACAGTAAAGATACCAACTCTGATATTCTGCTGTCCCTGCTGACACAGGCTTCTCCCATTGATGATAATAGGAATTTCACACATGTAAAAAGAGCAGGCTATAGGAATCAAGGTCCACTGTGTAGAATGAAGAAGTGAATTTTCCTCTCAAGTCATTTCCTCACCTTTACCTCTAAAACGATGCTCAGATCCAGCCAGGTGAAATCTCCATAAGCATTAAAGAATTCTGCAGCACACAGATACTATTAATTTGTTGAATTAAAAAATGAATTTAGTGCTGGTGAAAGTTGCTGGTGTAACAGCCCTGGTATATCAAGTCCTATGAATATTCACAGAGAATAGATACAGTGGCAAGGCAAATTTACTGTATTTAGTTCTTAGCTTCTTTTCACTATTACCGTTACTGCTCTGAGCCCTGATCAAATCAGATCGTTCTGAAAACACATATGAAACCCCTCCCACTGTTTTCAATGAGCTTTGAACCAGGCTCATACTGACCAAACTCCTAGTGTCATATCTTGGCTAGGATTCCAGACTAAGGCCCTTATTCTGCAAGCACTAATACATGTTTAATTTCAGTCCTGCAAGAAGTTCCACTGAAATCAATAAGATTAATCACATGAGTAAAGTTAGGCATATGTGGAATTTTCTGCAGGTCAGGTTCTAAGTCTCCGAAATAATTTATCTAAACAGCATTGCCTTATTTTTATTTAAAAGGGCACTCTTACTTAAAAAGTATGCTATAAACCTATATTACTCAGATCACATTAAATTACTTGAACTACATTTTTAAAAAATTCTGCTTATTTATTACTTTTCATGCTTATGCTTACTTTTTGCATCCCTCAGCTTGGATGATGAAAATCAGTTAGATTACTATCACTTTCAGACTCTTAATGCCTTAGGGGAGGAAATCTGTTTAAAAATAACTGTTCCTGTTAGAGTTTAGAAACATTTCTATTCATAGATTTTGGAAAAGTTTGTACATGTATGTTTGTTTTTTGCCCAAATTTGAATTTTGGGTCACATTTGCCAGTTCTGAATCATCTTTTTTTAAATGCATAATTTCATTTTGAAAGACACAAGTATTCAGTAGTCCACCTTTTCATCAAAAAATTAGAAAGCAAACTTAAAAGAACCAAGCAGTAATTAAATCAGAATTGATCTAAAATGAGAAAAAATGTGCATATACATTGATTAATAGAACACTACAGCTTTAAGAGCTCTGGGCTATTTTAGAAGCTGTGTGCAGACAGTAATATGATACTCTACAGAACAATCATGACTTCACGCTTACGTAAAACTCGGTTGTATTGAGAATATGACGACCATCCGGACTCCAGCACGAAGCCACCAATCCTGCTGACCCCTCATCAATCTTGCAGTGCCAGTCTGGCTGCTCCAAGGACCAGACCTAGGTCAGAGAGACTAGTCAGTGCAGCAAACTGAATAGCACATCAAAACCTCCTCTCCTCACAGAGCCGCGCTACAGCTAAGAAAGAAAATTCCATCAACACATACCAAGGGATCAGGAAACCTTTGAAAGCCTTTGGCCATGAAGGACTGGCGCTGGATCCCATTACAAAAGTAAGCGGCACATCTCTGTGCATTAACACAAGTCATAAAGCATATTTTCTTCTGTCATGTTTTCTGAATACCCAGCCTTTTTAAAGTTTTTGCTCCCTTTAATAAGAGTCTGCATGTATTCATTTCCTTCTGAAATAATAGATGTATGAGATACTTGGTAGCAGCTTTTGTTTTTAAACATTTGCTCCAAGTGTTTTTATTCTGATGTTATTTGTCTTCAAACTAACAAATAACCTTTAAACAAGGTTTTGACAAACAGCAGCAACCTCTGCTTTCTTCAAACCATGTGTTATTGATCAGAGTGTCAGTTACTTTGGCAAAGACACTCACTTAGTGCTTGACATTAGAAGTTCTCAATTTAGCAGTTAGTAAATTCTAGACAGAAACAATAAGCCATGCTGTATCTGTACTTACCTGAACAATCCCTCGTTTATACATGGCACATAATATAAAGAGAGAGTCCGACGACCATTCTATGTACTGGATCTGATCCAGACAAGTGTACAGCTGAAGGATCTGGAGGTTGTTCACATCTCGAACTATCAAACGGTACTGCACACACGAAGCCTGAATGCAAGCAAAAATAAACTGCTTAACTGACGCACCCATATCAGAGTTATTAACTGAGACTTAAGAATGCTTGTGCTGCATCATTCGCACTCCACCACACTGATCTAGAGTTTAGATGTTTTGGATGCACCAGAGTTTATACTTTTGGATTTGTAGGTTTGTATGAGCTACACAATCATTTGCAAAAGAAGGCAAAAAGAGATTAATCCAAAGCAAATGTTACATTAAAACCATCTATTTTTTAAGAGTTTACAAAACTCACCTATGTCTTCGAGGCTGAAGGATGGAAATGTTTGGGTTTCAGGCCAGTTTTTATTTTAAAAAGGTACTAAATTTGTTTTACATTTAAAAGTACAAAAACATTTTCAAACATTTATATCACAAAAACTGTTTTTGTTTTTTAAGCTGATACAAGCAACCTGAATCTAGTCAATTTCAAAAATGAATTAAAGTCGCTTCAAATATTGCGCATGTCCCTGACTCATACCAGCCAATTTTTGTCGCTTTTGAGTCAATTTTATTATTTTAAAATGTTTATTTTCTCTCTCTCTCTCTCTCTCCTTTTGCTATGCCCTTAAAACAAAGGAAACTGACTATACAGAAAGCATCATCAAATGCATAAAGTAAACAAAGAGAAAAAAGGGGTGGGTTATTATAATGACACTAGTCATAAAAGTTAAGCAGCTGCTTAAGTATTTTCAGGACTAAGGCCTATATAAGTAAGGGAAAATATCTATTTGCTTTTATATACTGTTCAATTGCATCTTCTTTTCAAAACTATTTTTCTTCCATTTCATGTTTTCCTTTTAATGAAAAATTGGCTAAGGCCTTATTCTGGAGTAAGTGAACAACAAGCAAGTGAAGTAACACACATGTAAGCAATTGCACAACTGACAACTCATAGCAGGATCACTGCCTCAAGATTTTAAAAAGTGTCTTGTTCAAACAATACAGACAATGGGTCTAAACTTTAGAATTTTTTGTGTTTTGACTCATAACTTTAAAATTGACTGAACCATTGCGTTAGAACCAGTGCATTAGAAATATTTGCAATTTATAGTTCACTGGGAACAAGCCTGACCCTGAAAATTCAATTTCTGGGCTGAGATCTTGTCTGACAGTCAGTCAGTTCAAAGTGAAGTTTTATGCAATGAAGAAACTAATGTACAGTAACTGCAAGTAATGAAGAAACTGATCACCAGTAGGTGTCACTACAATACTTAATACCAAGTGACCTTCTCCGTTGGATCATATGAACTGGAACCATAAACTCCCTAAACATTAAATCTCACCAAATGAGGGTCAATCCATCCTCATCATCATATCCATTCATTATACTCCACACCCAAACACAATCACTCTATGAACTTCATACCCTCATATCTCAATGTCTGTACTTTGACCCACCAACCTTTTACCCCCAATCGGGGATATTGCAGATTATGTATTCCTCATGCCACCTGATCTTAAGCCAAACTTTGCACCCTCGATAATCTGTATGTTATTCCCTGATAACCAGAAACTTCTATGCTCAAACTCTGTTCACAATTTTTTTTAACATCTTAATAAAATTTTAAAATCTGTATGACATTATCTTTAGTCATTAAAGTGAAAGAAGTTAAAATTTAGAGGTTATATATTGTAACTTGACTGTTCACACTAAATTATTTTGCTAAAACTATTTTTTTTTAATTACTCATGCTTTTTTTAATCACCTGCAGTATAGAAAACAGCTCACAAAGTACGAGGATTTGATTGCAAAAGACTAAGTGATCTGCTATTTGTCTCTCCCTCAAGTTCACTATTATGGTAGCACCCAGAGGCCCCAACTGAGATAGGGATCCTGTTATGCTAGGCAATGTACAGCAGTCCCTACATACCAAAGAGCTTACAATCTATCTAGACAAGGCAGAAAGGGCAGGAGAGGAAACACAGGCAGAGAGGTGAAGTGACTTGCCCAATGTCACCCAGCAAATCAGTGGCAGAGCTGGGAACAGAACACAGGCCTCCTGACTCGGTGCAGTGCCGTAGCTGCAGGATCATGATACCTTTGCCTGTAGCTTCGGGGGGGGGGGGGGGGGGGGGAAAATCAGTAAAACGGTGGCATGTAACATTTATTTGAATACATTTATAGATTCCTACTGCTAAACTTACAGCTAATTCTTACACAAAGCAAAACAAGGGAGTGTGTCATCCCGTCCCCAATAATTATTGCCTCTCAAAACAAAAGTCAGTTTCTTCAAAAAGCACCAAGGCCAATAAATACAGATGTTTCTATATTTTTTTTTTTTTAAACAGCTGCTATTACTCACAATGAAAAAAATATTGTAAAGGATCATTTTTCATTAACTAAATCCACACAGTATAAATGGCTATAATCATACTCTCCCGCACCCCCATCCATTTTTGTTGTTGTTGGTTTGTATGTATGTAATGAAATATCTAGAGTTGAGGAACATTAAAACAACAGTTTAATCTTAATGACTAATTTTCTATACAATACTTTGATTACATATTTAAAATGTTATCAAAGTTAGTTGCATGTCTGTTGTTGTTCTGTTATATACACTGGGTATAGGAACGGATGATAAATGCAAATTTTACTAACTATTGAAATACTTTTATTAGGAAACTAAAAAAGTTTGTAAAGCCTTATAATAAATAAGTGGTTTTCAGGAATATAAAATTTCCCAGGAAGATTAAATTGAGTTTTTGCTAGTAAAATCTTGAATGTTGTGATCAATATTAACATTGCTTTTGAATTTATGTAATGAGTCTCAACAATTATACTAATTATGTGTTATTTCCATATGTAATTTTCACACAAAAAAATTTTATATCAAAAATGTATCACTGGTTAGGAACATCACTACAAGATCATTATCTTCAAAATAAAAGTGTGTTCATTAAAATAAAATGTTATATTTTAAAAGACATTTACTATTTGATATAACAATTACATCTGACATTGCAAGACCCCTGTTGACTGTTTTCTGCCCAGATGAGACACACTCTAGACACCAGTCATTCTCGTATCAGAGGGGTAGCCATGTTAGTCTGGATCTGTAAAAAGCAACAGAGAGTCCTGTGGCACCTTATAGACTAACAGATGTATTGGAGCATAAGCTTTCAAGGGTGCCTCTGACGAAGTGGGCATTCACCCACGAAAGCTTATGCTCCAATACATCTGTTAGTCTTAAAGGTGCCACAGGACTCTGTTGCTTTTTACAGTCATTCTCGGTTTCACCTGTACTTTGTTTTAGATTAATTTTTAGAAAGAGTCACACATTTGCAGTGAATACCTTTTGGCTAGAGGTTAACTACCCTCAGACATCTACAAATCTTCTCTCCCTTCAGTTATCCATTTCCTGTCAATTCAACTGGTTCTCCCTGAGGCTCTAATGCAGCGGTTCTCAAACTTTTGTACTGGTGACCGCTTTCACCTAGCAAGCCCCCGAGGGCAACTCCCTTATGAATTGAAAACACTTGTTATATATTTAACACCATTATAAATGCTGGAGGCAAAGGGGGTTTGGGGTGGAGGCGGACAGCTCGCAACCCCCCCTGTAATAACCTCCCGACCCCCAGTTTGAGACCCCTGATAACGGGGGAGGTTCCTTGGGTGGCTGGGACACGCGGGGTGCCGGTTTCCTGGCACTGCAGCCCCCGGAACACAAGGCACTGCCCGAAACCCACCCCCCAGCTGCCCGAGCATTAGAAGCGCTGGGGGGGGGGGGGGGCAGCCTGCCCTGGGTGCTGGTTCGGGGGCGCGCTGGGGGGCAGCCTGCCCTGGGTGCTGGTTCGGGGGCGCGCTGGGGGGCAGCCTGCCCTGGGTGCTGGTTCGGGGGCGCGCTGGGGGAGCCAGGCCCCGCAAAAGCCAGACCAGCCCCTGCAGAGCCCGGGCTGCACCAGCCCCCGCCCGACTGCGGGTCTCGGGCCCGTCGCAGAGCCGGGCCGGGCCACTCACCAGGTACCGCCCGTCGGGCGAGAACTTGCACAGCAGGCTGGAGAGCTTGAACACCTCCGAGAAATTCATGGCGGGCCCCGAGAGCAGCCGCCGGGAGCTCCCGGCACGGGCCCCCCGGGAGGCGGTTCCAGTGCCCGGGGCGGCGGCCAGCCGGTGTCACCCCAGGCCCCAGCGCGGCCTGCCCCGTTCCCCCGGCAACGCGGCCTCCCCCAGAACCGCCGCCGGGGGCCCGAGCCAGGCCGCGACTCTGGGGGTGGAGGGGGGGGGGGGAACCCACAGCCCGATTCAAACCCGCCCGCTCCCCGCCGGCTCTAACCGCCTTCCCGGGCCGGAAGCGGGCAGGAGGGCGCCGGGAACCCGGGCGGCTTATCGGGGCCGGGCCCGCCCCGGGGCAGCCTGGGAGTTGTAGTCCGGGGTGTGGAGGGGGCACAGGTACCACTGCATTGAGAGGGGGTGCGACAGACAGACAGGAGCATCTGTGGGACAGACAGACAGGGGCGTGCGTGGGGCAGACGGAGAGACAGACCCAGGGGTACCAGACAGACAGCGGGGGGAGGCATTGTATAGACCAGACAGACAGGTTATGTGTGGGACAGAGAGACGGGGTACGTGTGGGACAGACAGACAGACAGGGTATGTATGGGCTAGAGAGAGACACGGCTATGGGTGGGACAGACAGAGGGGGTATGTGTGGGACAGACAGACAGAGACAAATAGAGGAGTTATGCATGGGATAGAGAGAGACACAGGTACGTAGGGACAGAGAGACAGACCGGGTATCTCTGGGACAGACAGACAGACAGAGAGGGCAGGTATGTGTGGGATAGAGAGAGACACAGGTATGTAGGGACAGAAAGACAGACCGGGTATGTGTGGGACAGACAGACAGGATATGTGTGGGACAGACAGACAGACAGAGGGGGCGGGTATGTGTGGGATAGGGAGAGACACAGGTATGTTGGGACAGAGAGACGGAGTACGTGTGGGACAGAGAGACAGAGGGGGTATGTATGGGCTAGAGAGAGACAAGGGTATGTGTGGGACAGACAGACAGACAGAGACAAATAGAGGAGGTATGCATGGGATAGAGACACAGGTATGTATGGGACAGACAGACAGACAGAGGGGGCGGGTATGTGTGGGACAGAGAGAGACACAGGTATGTAGGGACAGAGAGACAGAGCGGGTATCTGTGGGACAGACAATCGGCGAGGGCAGGCCGGGCTGGAGGCAGATTGCGGCGGGGTGTTTCCGGACACACGGGGACTGGACTGTCAGTGCATCTGTCTGTACGGAGGCCCCACCTGAATTAGTATCGAGCTCCTGGCGCTGGCGAGGGGCCGGAGGGGAGGTCCCGTACTGGGCACAGGGAGCTCCCTGGGGAGCTCTCCAGAGCGAGGTGTCTCCTGGGCATCCTCCTCGAGTCGCATCACTGCGGGACGCGGCTGGTGCAGAATAACGCCGGGAAAATGCCTCGCAGAGTCTCCGCGTTAATCTGGTCACGCAGCTGTTAATCCATTTACAGGTGCCCCCTGCAGCTACTTGGATCCTGTACATGCGGGATAACGTCTGTTTGCTGCCAGCCCACCTGTCTGTACCTTCGCAGGTTGAAACCAACTCCTCCCTGTGAATTTACGCCTGGGAATTGTCTTTGGCATTAGTTATTTACACATGTGCTCACACAATACATACAAGCAAGGGACAGAAATCTCACGTTTTGGTTCTGCTCCTAAAGCTTTTAATTTGTTTCCATTAATTTTCGGTGAATTTTTCCAATGTTACCCTTCAATTTTCCCTCCCTCCGGCAATACCATAATCCCGAACCCTTTTCTCTAGCTGCTTTCCTGAAATATTTTAAATATCAGATTTTAAATCATTTTCTTCTCACCCTTTTTAGCTATCAGAAATAAATTATGAAATAGCGAATGTTACAATTCAGACCTGATTTTTTTTCTTGGCACCTCTCTGCTTTCTGTTTTGTTTACAATCCGATTAGAAGCGTCCACCTGTAAATACATTGTTATATACAATCACATCCGTTTTTTAACGAATGCATCATAGATTCATAGATTCTAGGACTGGAAGGGACATCCAGAGGTCATCGAGTCCAGTCCCCTGCCCTCGTGGCAGGACCAAATACTGTCTAGCCCATCCCTGATAGACATTTATCTAACCTACTCTTAAATATCTCCAGAGATGGAGATTCCATCACTAAACCTTTCCGAATGTTTTTGTCAACCAAAAGCTGTTTACAATAACTAAATAACGTACTGGGACCAAACAATAAGTGCGGTCACTGTTTAAAAGAATGCGATGATTTTCTGCTTATGAATGTACAAAATAAAAATAATCATGTTTCTTATGACAACATGTTATTTAAAAATACTTTCGGTGATGACAAATCATTCAGTGAAATTTAGTTAACAATAGAGGGAAATTGTTTGTGTATTTACTTTATACGACTGCCATCTGACCAAACCCTGCCGAAGGTGTTTACATCCCACGTAAAGGGGTAGGATGAAGTATTTCTGCTAGCTTTATACTGTACTATAAAAAGCCCTTTCAGCAAAACTTGTATAGGCAACTGGACGTTTCAAGGGCTTCATCCTGGGGAGTTTTACCTAAATAAAGACTGCAGGCTAGGCCCCGTATTAATTATTATAGTTCATTATTGCCAGTGGCTCTACGGAACCATCTCTGGTGTTAAATAAGGAATAGCATCGCCTACCTTTGCAGTAAAAATATTTAGAATCTGCAAATTATCAGTTGAACAATGTCGGATTAAAAGCAAACGGATTCCTCTGCTAGCAGATGAATGGGGCCATTGTTCCAGAGACAAAATATGTGTTAATAATTCTCTCCTGCTTTTAATTTGTTATTTGTTTGAATTTCTGTAGCAATGGGTTTTATTCTCTCTGTTTCTCCAGCCTCTGTTTATTTGCAGTGTCTGCCCTAGACACTCCTGGATGGCATTAATTTGATACCAGAATTGGGTGCCAGTACCGACATATGTTTTCTCCATTTGATTTCCTGGAAATAGGCTTAGAAAATAAAAAATAAATTTAAAAACGACTTAACGGTCACATACACATAACAGGAGAAAATACGAATGCGTCTCTTGCCGGAAAACCGTGATGCTTCCTTGGAAGGATCGTTTCGTTCCATGTTATTGCATTTCGGGAGGTGTAAATACTAGTGCCCGCGCCCGTTGTTCGGTCTGCGCGTGACTGATTTGCAGTATTTCTAATTGTTTTAATTATATATTCTCAGTTGTTCGGGAACCTCAATTCCAGGGTTGTGTTTAAAAATCCCAGGGAGAGGTTTAAAATAAAATCCTTCCTGGGAACAGATCAGACATATCTGAAATCTCCCTTTAAAGACCAGTCTCAAATTTCCTCTCTTGTCTTGTCCTTTTAAAACTATATGAGTTGGGGGTAGGAGAGGGTGTGTGTGTTGCGCCTGGATCCTCTTTAAAAGGACATTTTAGTGCTGGAGAGTTGGGGGTCAGAGTGGAGGTGAATATGTAACTCGTAGCTCGAGGAAAAGTGATGATATCAGGGATGTGCCGCCTGGAAGACAATGGTGGGGCTTCAGTTTCAGGGGACACAGGGAAGGGTTGATACTGTGTGTGGCTAGGCAGAGAGGATATCTGTCCTGGCATCTTTCTCTTTTACTGATCTCTCTCTATAGACACCCACCCACCCACCCACCCACACACACACACACACACACACACACACACACACACGGCATACTGGTCAGCCAAAGAGCCCCTGCAGTCAGCTCCTCTGTCTCCCTGGCCCGCAGGTGGGGTAGGGCTGTGTGCTGGAACCCAGGAGCTTCGGCTCCTGTCTGGACCCGGCTGGGAACCACCTAGCCGGGCTGCTGCCCTCCTTCCCTTTGCCTTGCCCCGGAGCTGCCCCAGCCCCTGTCTTCGCACAGCTCACCCCTTCCCTCCTCCTCCCCCTGCCCCGGGCCCTTCCCGCCGGCACAGCGCGGAAAGGCGGCTACACGCCCCCAGCTGTCAGCCAGCCAGCCGCCTCCCGGGCCCCGGCTGCCGCGCGGGCAGGAAGGGGTTAAGCAGGCCCAGTGCACGGGCCCCGGGGAGCCGGCGGGGTGGTTGGGCTCCGGCAGCGGCGGAGGAGGCGGTGACACGAGCCCCAGCCCGGGGAGAGGGCGGCGAGGGGTCCCGCGCAGCCCGGCTCCTGCCCTGCCAGTGGCACCGATGCGCACAGACCGCCGCCGCCGCCGCAGCAGCCAGGTAGGGCGGCCCCCGCACGTGGGCCCGGCTGCGGGGCCCAGCCGGGGCAGCCCGGGCTCCCTGCCCGGCGGGGGTCGGGGGGCTGCCCGAGGGGCCGGGGCAGCGGCAGGCCACTGGTCTGAGGGGGGCTTCCCGGCGCTCAGCCGGGGCAGGCTGGGCTCTGCTCTCCCCCTCGCGTCCCGTCCCTCTGCATTGCCCGCTGCGCCGGAGCCCTCCAGCCCGGGATCCTGGGACCAGGGATGGGGGATTCGGGCGGAAACACCCAGGATACTAGTGAAAAGTCCTGGGTTAACCAGCTCTCCCTCCCCTCCCCCCGGGCATAGCCTGGATGAGTCTTCAAACTTCACTCTCAGTAGAGCAGTGTTCAGGCTGATCTCCGCCACGGCTTTTCATTTCGCCTGTCCTTTGCCAGGCCAGCTCGGGGGGGCTCAAGAAAAAGGGAACATTAATCGCACAAAGTGTCCGGGTCTGCATCTATTTCTACACAACGGTTTCCAAACCAATGAGTAAGATAAATGCAGACAATCCAGACCTGTGTGGAGTGATTCCTTGTTCTCCCAGGGATTGAGAGCTGATGTCTGACGTGTAGTAGCCTCTGGTCACTGATCTGAGCATTGTGTGTTTCAGTCAAACTGTCTCAAACTGGAGAGGGTGAAAGAAGAGATTGAATAGTAGGACGTTTGCACCAACTTCCCTAGGGCTGTTGTTTGCAAGATGATGTTTTGGAAATTGGTGACTATGAAATCAGTAACTATGACGTTGATTCGCCCTCACGCTGGAATTACTTCATTGAAGTCAGTGGAGATATATGGCAGTGTCAAACTGGTGAAAGCAAGAGGAGAATCAGGCCCTGTTTCTAGTTGTATATGCGGTGTGAGAACCCTGTCTGAGAATGGTCGGGGATCCCTGGTTCTTTTGGCCTGGGGTCACTGTGAAGATTTCACTCTCATTGTAGGGGTGCAGGGAGGAGTGGGGAGTGGGGAAGCATCCATCCCTCATGGCTTCCCCCAACAGCTGGTCTCAGAATGGCAGTCTCCAAGGTCAGAGCCAAGGTGATGTCTTGAATCTGTTGCAGGATGGGGATTTACACATCAGAATCTCCTGGGGTGTAAACCTATAATTATGTTGCAAGCTTTCAAAGTGGCTGATTTCTAGCAGACACATTTTATATAAAGGATCTGTCTGAAGGGGGTGGGTGGGAAAGAATGTTTTGTGAAATAAGGAAAATAATGCTCCTTGCCCAAAAAGATGTTCTGGTCAAAGCAGGACAGACTTATAACAGTACTAGCCCAAATTCTGCTCTCATTCACTGTGGTATAAATTTGGAGTATCCTTATCTACCTAGGTATTCTGATGGTCATCATCACCGCAGTATCTGAGCATAGTACTTTACCCTGCTGAAGTCAAAATAAATCCAATAGACTGAAGAAAATCAAATTAATCAGAATTTACACCAGTATAAATGACAGCAAAATTTGGCCTGGCCCACTGACTACCAAGGAGTTTCTTCTGATTAATATTGGTGTAACTCAGGGCAGAATTTAACCCACTGGCTTAACTGGAGTTACACACTAGATTTACCCCACTCTAACTGAGAGAAGAATGTAGTCCACAGTGTGTATTCCAGATCCAATCACTTTAATCCTGAGAGAGCACGTTAGTGACCCTGCAGGAGTGAACTGTATTCTGTTACTATGGTTGTTACCATGGATGCCAATATAACCAACTAGGAACATTACACAGGTGAGGAAGCCAAGCTACAAAATTTAACAGAACTTTTAAAACAAAGATAGAGAAGTGTTCTCTGGAGAATTAGCAGAACATGAGAGGTGACAAAGGTTAGGCTAGTGCTGCCTAGGTTTCAATTTTATTTTGCAATGGAGAATTCCACCAGCGGTTGCATCACTTAGAAACACCGCCATACCTTTTCCTAACTCTGAGATGTTACTTTATTTTATTTGCATATCCTTGGTCAGTCAAAGGTGGGAACTTCTGCTTCTCCTCCTCACGGGATAGGTGTATGACTTTTCCTTATCACAAATAATGTTTATATTTCAGCTTGGCAGAATTTGATTTTTAATATCATTTTGATGGATAATATAAATGTTTATTTTTAAGCTATTTGCATTTTTTATTTATTTAAATTTTCACAGTAGTGGAAAATTAAGGGTGTAAGCATTTTTTCAATGTTTATTGATTTAAATTTTCATAGTTGCCGGAGATTCTGGAGGGGGGTCCAGATAATAAGGGATTAAACAATTATCTAATTACAGTAGACATTGCGATTCAAAAAGTTAAATATTGATAAGCATTAAAACACAAATTGTCAACTTCACATGTCAAAATATAAAATAAATATCCTTAAATCAAACTCTAATAAGTTCTCAAGCAGAATTTTTCTTATTTTGCGTAACTGTAAAATTTGATTATTATAAATGGAAATATTTTGGTTTATGTGTATGGTGGAATCAACATTTACTGACATTCACAGATAAAAATCTAATCCTTACAAACCTATTTATATTTTGGGTTTCTTTAACAAACAAAAAATGAACTGAAATGGCATTATTCCAATTCAACAATATGTTTGCAGAAATTATTTCAAATAGAGAGATTTGGCAGACAGGAAAGCATTTTAAGATGTATTTGATGGGAGCGTTTAGTTCTTTGTTTGTTTTTACTTTGTTGTTTTCTTAAAAGATCACAGAGCAGAACAGTAAAATTCAGAGTTTCAGTAAGAGCTCTAGAGGAGACAGATTATCCACCTTCATAGATTTTCTCTCCCTGGAAGAACAACGAGGAGTCCGGTGGCACCTTAAAGACTAACAAATTTATTTGGGCATAAGGTTTTGTGGGTAAAAATCCCACTTCTTCAGATGCAAAAAACCCCACTTCCTCCAGCTTCCATCCAGGACATATCACACATCTCCCTAGAAGGACTGAATATACAATGTCCTCATTCCTCATTCAAAGGAGGGAGAAAAAGAAGTGTATCTTAGCGGGCAGGATAATGTTGCTAGTCCATTCTACTGTAGACTTTGTCCCCCAAAGCAGCTGGTGAATGGGATTGGTTCTAAACCAAGAACAATGACAAACCAGAAGGAAAGACTAGGTGAAAACTCTACAAAGCCAATGGGGCAGGCCTAATATAATAGTCACTTGGCCTTATGTTCCATAGCTGACAGATAAACCTTTCCATCCAAGCAGAGCTAATACTGTATAATACTTTCCTAATTCCTATTTCTCAGAGCAAGACTCCTGGTTTCTGTTATCAGTCTTGATCTTGATATGCTGATATTGGGCCAGTCACCAGAATTACCTGTGTGTTAATTTACCCATATGTAGAATGGGTATAATGAGTGCTTGAGAGTCTTAATGTTTGTAAAATGCTTTGAGATCCTTAGATGAAAGGTGCTATAGAAAAGAAAATTGTTAAGAACTGATGTTCCTAGGGAAAATATCTTTCTTAAATGAATATTCTGCCCCTAGGTTAGGTGGAGCCAGAATAATAACCACTCCAATGTCATTTGCACCTGGGCATAAATTAGAAGTTCATTGCTGCTAAGAAGACTACAGTCAATTCAGAGCATGATGTATGCACAGTATCCACAGAATGTATAATGACTTAGAAGTTTCTCCGCCTTGTCTGAGGTGTTTTCCCCCTTTGCAATCTGAACGTATTCTCAGCATCTGAGAACAACATGTTTTGTGCCAAGTGCCATCTGGAGATTCAATTCACTTTATTACCTTTGCTGTGATTAATTTCCCGCCTGCTGTTTCTGGCTGCAGTGGGCTCTCCTGGGAGAGCCTCTCTGGGGGAACCTCTCTATGTAATCAGGAAGCCGTTCTTACATTTAGAGTTACAGCCAGTGTTTCCGTCACCTGTGATGTTGGCCCAGCAGAGACTAGCCCTACCTCAACTTCCTCAAAACCAAACTCTTCTTAGGCCTGGTTTACACACGGGTTAGCATGTGACTCTTCACCAAAATAATAAAAGTGGTACAATCCCTAGTGTGGATGCCATTATACCAATATGAAGGTGCCTTACGCCAGTGTGAGAATAGCAATACCAGTATAAAGACATCCACACTAGAGGGTTGTAGCTCTTTAATTATACCAGTTAGAGGTAAAACTTCCTAGTGTCAAATTTAAATGTCTCAAGGGCCTAAGTTCCACTGATTTAGGACCCTAAGGGCCAGATTTTTAAAGGTATTTAGGCACTGAAAGATGCAGATAGGCACCTATTGAGATTTTCAAAAGCTCCTAGGGCCACATTTTGAAAGGCATCTTTAGGTATCTAAATACCTTTAAAGATCCAGCCAGAAGAGACTTGGTCCAGGTCAGCAGAAAGTCAGGGGCAGAGCTTGGAAGAGAACCCAGCTCTCCTAAATCTTAGTCCAATGTCTTAGCCGCAAAACTATTCTTCCTTTCCACATAACCTCAACATCCAAAGGAGAATATCATTATCTAAACAAACTTCCATCTGGTATATAAAATACAGTTATTTGAATAATAAAGAAATGGGAGATAGACAGCTATTGAACGTATATTGCTTTTAGCAACAATTTATATGTGAAGTCTGATAATAAAATGATAAGGAACAGAGATTAAACTAATAATTATTATGCAAATAGGATAAGCAATCAGCACACTATTTAATAAGATGTGATATGCAACACCATTAGACACCAATTTTCTCATTCCTCCTTTCACATTCCTCATTCACTACAGTCCACAAATGTCAACAAAACTGCCTCATAATTAGAAGAGTCCCATATATATATCAATATATTTTAAGAAAGCATGTTCCAACTTGCTTCCTGATTCTTAATTTCTGATCATGAGCAGCCTCCTCCTGACTAATTATTGGCAGTAATGAGAGAAGAGACATCAACTTGTGAAAGTTTCCCTCAGTTTTTATAGTGAGACTGCAAATTAAAAGTGAAATATATTGGTAAACAAAAATTGGATAAAAGGGGAAATTCATAAGATTCTGAGAAAAATGCAAAGTGGATTTGAGTTTAAATAAAGTGAGGGAAGACTGGCTACTCTATGTTAAAATCAGTGTTAAAGGTGTAAGTCATGCTTAATTTCAGTTTAACAGTTAATTAAATTGCATCCTTGTTTTATAACAGTTTAATTTGCACGCTGTTTGAAACATCCCTGGGGTCACACCAGGGATGAATTTGATCCACTATCTTTCAAAGAAATATTTAATGGATAATTCAGGTTGAAACTGTACCTGCCTTATTGGCCTGATACTATGTCCACTGACTTCAAATAGCACAAGATAGTGTCCTCTCTATCTTTCTTTCTGGGTCACTCAAGATCTCAGTTAGATTGTTATTCTGAATTAGTGAGGTAATATGTGAAGTCTTTTTTGAACCTGACTGTTGCATAAAACAAATTCCCATTGGCTTCTTTCTTTCTTTGCCCCAGTGTGGTTATAAGTACCATTCATTCTGAGTCTCTTAGGAGGAAGTATTTATATTGCACTGAAGTTACAACAGCTTCTAGCCTGGCTGTCGATCACAATCTAGAGCCAATATCTAGAGCCCACTGCCCTACCTCCTGCTGAAGAGCAGCCAATCAGAGAGAGTTCCCCCCAGGAAGGGCTGATATTAGCTGGAGGTTCTCCTATCACTAGAGTGGCCCCTGCCCTGGCTCCAGCTCCCTGCCCTGCCCTCTCTGCACCTCCGGCATCCAAGGTGGACCTCTCCTCCCCTCCCTTGCCAGGCCCAGCACAGCCACATTCCCCCCTGCATCTTTGCCAGCTCACCCCTCATGCAGCCCAAGCATACTTCCTGGCCACCCCTTTGCATCCTCCTCCCCGTCACCTAGACACTGCCTTCTATGCTTCCCCACCACCCCCTACCTGAAACAGTCTCTTTCTTTTCCCATGTGTCATGTGACTTCCTGCACCTTCTTCACATCCCTCCCCAGAGCTCACTCCACCCAGCAGAGACCACTGTGAGGCCCTTGCACAGCCCCTGGTGTGCTTGTGGGTCTGAACTGCTCCCACTGGGTCTGAACTGCTCCCACTCGGGCTGGACTGTGGAGTGTCGGCTCCTTGGGGCAGGGACAACAGCTTCCCCAGTGCAGTTCTGCACTGTTCATACAAACCTCTCAGACTCTGAAACTGAAATCACATTGCTTCCGTAGGCCGAGCTGTACAGCCAGCCACTGAGAGAGAGCAGAGTATTAAGCTGCTGCCTGTCATGTGTGGCCAGCACAGGGGGCATTAAAGAGATTCCTCTGCCTACAGCACCAAATGGGCACTCTGAAAATAACGCAAATCACAGTAGTGCCAAGGGCTGCAATCTTAGAGCAGGGCCGCATTGTGCTAAGCACTGTACAAACATCTATCCAAAGAGACAGTCCTTGTCCAGAGGAGCTTGCAATCTACACAGAAAGCACAATATAAACAAATTTCACACGAGGTTAAGAATATGTGCAAATATATTCCATCAAAAGGCATTGCTCTCATAATCTGTTGCAGCCAAGTGGGGCCTTTGAAAATGAAGCATGTTTTTCACCGTGACAATAAACGCAAGGATTTTATGTTCATCTCAGGCAATATGAACATGTTGTCAACGCTAATGCGTTCAGACCCTTGTAAATGTCAACCTATAATGAATAAATCAGATCATCTAGTTCGCACCTGACTATATATGTGGGAATAAAAGATCTGACTATTCTAACAACAGACAGAAGTCTGTCCCATTAAGTATGCTTTGGGGATGCCTAAGTACAGACTTTTGGTTATTGGTAGACACTGAGTGGGGATAAGCAAACAAGTTCAAATGATGTTTTTAAAATAATGAATACACTTCAGCTTCCTTTTTCAAGTGTTTGAATGGGGTTAAGCACATAAACATCAGCAAAACTGATAACTCAGGGACAAGAGACATAAGAAGTTATTCAACAATTTTGTAATGCAAAGATAATTAGCGTTTTAGTTGGAGGTTCTGCAGGGCTTTCCAGGTGGACATTGCCTGTTGTTTTCAATCAGAAATGGAGTGGTCTTTACTGGCGACTGCTCTAGGCACAGCTTGGCAGGTCAGGTTTTCCCACCAGCATTCAGATGTCACCGGAGTCCATATGCCTGTGATAAATTATATTATTCAACAACTGTCTGAAGAGAGAGAGAAAACTCTTCGGCTTCTGAGCGTGAGCTTATCGCCTTGTGATAACAGCCTCATTCTCACACTATTTGATTAAACACTAATAAAACAGAGACTCTCCTTTCATGGGTATATTTACTATGAGGGCAGTGCACTCTGCTGCTCAACGGTACTGAATGGCTGGGCATTTCTGGAGCCCTAGATGAGCCAACCTTGCTTGGCCTAAGTGACCATCTTAATTCCCAGGCACAGTTGGCTGAGCGTTCCCCACCCCCTTGTAACTCCTTTGTGTTCCAGGAAGGAGAGCGCAAGCCCTTGCCACACTTTTCACATAGCTTTCAACAGCTCCAATGTCATCGCCTAGGCGACCGGGACGCTACTTGCTTGTAGTGCAGCAAATAACGTAGATTCACAATACCAGGCCGCCCCTGTCTGCTGGAGACCTCCGGGGGGACTCAAAACTCTCAGGGCTACAGAGCAGGTAGGGGGCCTTGTGTGTGTGTGTGTGTGAGAGATTTATTTAGCACAGTCTCTCTCTGGATTTCTCAGTATGGCATCTGGAGGATGATTTGTGGCTGCTTTGCTCCCTAGAGTAGTTATATGACATTAAACATCTTGGATACTTTGATCCAATGCGTCTTTGATCCAAAGTTATAGCACTGGTGGAGAAAAATAGCAACAAAGACTCAGATAAAAATCCTGTGCTGTGGATAGATAGATGCCCGGTGCCATGTCACCTACATGGTGACAGAGGGAAGTTGTGTCACGCCAGAGCTACAATAGTAGACTTCAGTGGATTCACATTTATACTCAGAGGTGGAATTTAGCTGCCAGACCTAAGGAAGGGGGGAGTTACTTTAATTTAGTTTGCTCTCCCATCACAAAACTCCCGGAGATTCCTTCTCTTTCTGCTTCTCTATGTACCAGTCCATCTTCCCATTTCACCTATCTAATCTCGTTTGTGGATTCATCACCGTGGTGGCTGTTTTCTGAATAATTGGGGCTACTTTAATTTCTTCTGTTCTCCCATCACAAGAGGAATAATTCCTCCTCTGTAGGAGGCATCATGGGTTAGCCAGTGCTCAGTGCCTGAAAGAGGAACATCATCTACTCCCTTATGATACTGCATGGCTGACCTGTTTGACAATTGTTATAAACTGGACACAGCACAGGATCCATAAAGTACAGTACGTATTGTGCCTGTCTTAGGAGGTGGCCGTGCATGAGTAAAACCTGAGAACAGCAAGCCAAGGAACAGCATTACCTCGGGCTGAGGAGACAGCTAGAAAAAACATGAAAAAGGCCCTGCAGTTCATGGTAGCGAGGCACACTGATAGGCAAATTGCTTCTGTCCTCATGGGCACTAACAGAGAATTTGAGACTCCAGTGTGCTTTAGTGAAGCTTAGTATCTTTTGTCAATTCATACAAGCTCCATGTTCCAGATATGAATTGAATAGCATATGATTAATTATAATAGTCATGAATTATCACCTGAGGATCTCAAAGCACTTTGCCAATGTTAATTCATTCTCTCAACCACCGCTGGTTCAGGTGAGCATCATTGTTCCCATTTACAGATGGGAAGAGGGAGGTACAAAGAGATTCACATGACATCAAGGCCACACAGCGGGTCAGTGGGAGAGCTGGAAATAGAACCCAGGAGTCCGGATCCTTTGTTCTAACCACTAGACAGACAGCACTCCCTTTTCAGAAACGTGGCTGCCCAATTATCTCTTACTAGTTGCCCCAGTGGTGCTGATATACCTAGGGCATACAGTCTGTTTGTGCATGGGCCTTTTCCTCTCAGGGCATGCCTGAAGGCTGTTGGGTAATGGGAATTGAATGTGGCCTTCCCCTTGTGGCCTTCCACCTTGCACAGTCGCTTACACCAGTGCACAATGGGTGTAGAATGTCACCGGATCAGAATGGTAGCATTTCGTATTCATTGTGCACTCACCTGGCACTGTTACAAACGATGGAGCAGGGCAGTGGAGAGCCAAGCCTCCATGAGGTCTCAGTAGTATGCTGTTTTAGAATGCTGATAGCAGTGGAGTTTTCTCATTACACATAAAAAGTAAGTCTGTGTGGAACAAGGATATATGTGGTGGTAAAATTGAAGGTTTCCTTTGCACAGAAGGATAATGGAGGAGTTAGAACACTACGTCAAATATCTCTGAGAGATACCTACTATGGCCTGGCCCTTGGGTAGCGTTGTAATATGAATAGATGCCAGAACAACTCCATTGCTATGGTATTAGATCTGAACCAGACTTACAGCCAAAATCATACCAACAGGAGAGAACATTATCCTTTATGTTCTGTACATTGTTGAACAAAGGAATTGAAAATTTTTAACAATAGCAACTACAAAAAGATACTCAGTGATTATGCCGTGGGGTACAACACACAGGTTCTGCTAACAATAAGGTACTGAAAATTAAGACTGCTTCTCCATCATGCAGGCAGAGGGAAGTGTGCACCGAGTATCAGCCCTAGCTCAGAATTGCATGGTTTCCATTGGTTGAAGTCATCCTCTAAGTAAAATCTGTTTTTAAATTTGAATTAATCATGGCTTTCCAGTTTCAGCTATTGTATTTTCCTGAAGTACCACTTCTTTCCCCTCCAAAGACATCAGTGACTCCTGGGGCATGTTGTTGATTCACTTTCTTCAGGCTACACTGGCATGAGAGGTCATTTCGGTGGAAAATATTAATCAGATTTACTTGGAATGTACAATACAACCAAAGTTACACCAGAGGAGGTTCTTCAAGGAGACTGTGTGTTTCTAAACATGTCTGAAGGACTTCTTTAGAAACCATTTGTGCAGGCAGTTCACACGGATGATAAATCCACAGAACAAATCAAGCCAATTGGAACAAACCAAAGTCTTTCCACAAACTTTAAAGTCCAAAAGTCCAGTGCCTCCCTGTGAGAAGGGCAGCCCTGGATATTTACCAGTCAGGGGACCATGTTGAATTGAGACAAACTAAAGCAAGATTTGCTTTTGTCCCAGCTATTTCTAATCTTCTCGACTCAGGGAATTTCCTATAAGGCATTGACTAGCGTCAGAGGAAAGCAGCAGCAGCTGCAGGGGTGGGGTTAGTTTGAGAAGGGGGGTTCTGGTGTGGAAGCCTCCATTTTGAATGAAAACACAAGCACAAATGCACCAGTAACCTTGGATTAAAGCAGCCAAAGAACCCAAATATGCATGTTAAATTCGGTGCCCTTTTAAATGCCTGAGACAAATTTGCCACGTGCCCTGCTCTGCAGAATATCTCCCATCCCCCACAGTGTGCAGAGGGGACAACTGCAGCCAGCAATGTCCGTTCATCAGCCACATTTAGCTGGTAGACAGTTAAGGGCGTTCAAATCAGTTGCATGTCTAGTAAAACTCTTCACTTTCCCTGCAATTTGCATGGGGCACAGACATGCAGAAGGCAGAGGATCCCCTGCTGCAGCATTCCCCAGGCAAAGACATGTTCATTACTGGGCTTTCAGAGGCACAGTTTGGCTCTGGGTCTAAATTCCCCCTAAATTCAAGGGTCTTCAATTTGGGTTTTTTTGCCAGAGCGCTCTCCCTTGCAGACAGCTTCCCAGTACTGGCCATCCAAACACCAGCCCTACCTAGAGACTTTATCCTTAGCTGACAAAGTGACTTCAGTGCTGCTAACAGGTGCTGGTCTGATGGCTTTGGTGATTTGGTCTATGGTGTTTAGTCATAGATCACACACCCAGCAGGGGCAGAGGTAATGTGAGGGTTCTTCTGCCGAGAAACCTCATCCTAATCAAGAGGGACCATGTTAAAGAACGAGAGAGGAGTTTAATCTCCATGGCTTATTTGGTGTCTTTTGAGATTGTCAGCAAAGGGCCAGTTGCATGGTAGTTTCCTGGTGTGGACATTAACTGGGCAGGGACGGACAAGGTAGCCCACCAGCCAGCCATCAGGTGGTAACAATGTTTGGCCATTCCTGCCCACCTGGGTGGACTCAACCCAGTGAGTTAGGCATGAAGATCTCTACAGCCCATAATCAGTCCTCTGGGACTTCATCTGACACTGAAAACTCCAGAGAGGATCAACCAGTGAATCTAGAGACCTGGTTTCAGTGAAATCCTAAATAAAACATGTAACTAGTGAGATGCCTATTGTCAATGAACACTAACTCTCCCATACTATATTACTATCCTGCCTCAGACTTAGCTGCATTAACGGAGCCACTGATATCTGCTCCCTTCCCTATCATTGAGTATCAAGTGCATTATAATACAGCCGCACTGTTCATACAGTATCAGGAGAAAAACCACATCAACTTCATTATGTAATCCCAGGTATCGTGTGAACTAATGACTAGGGCACGGGACTGGGAATCAGGATAATTGTGTTCTGTTCCTTGCTCTGACACTGACTGTGTGTGTAGCCTTGATTTGGTCACTTCTTGCCTCAGAGCTTCATCTGGGTAAATGGGGATACTACTCCTTACTTCCCCACCTCACAGTGCTGTAACCATAGCGCTCCAGAAAGAAGGGAGGAAAATGACCTGTTAGATTATCTAGCCCACTCCTCTCTAGCAATACAGGATTATTCTCTAGGGCTCTTCCCAGTTCACTTTTAATTAATTTAAGTGATCATCACCAATTTGCACTGGGACACTTTCCCCTTCCAGTGGATCTCACTGCAAGGACATGTTTAAATCTTGTGTTACAGACATTCCCCCAAGCCTAAATAATTTTGTCATTAATTAGAAATAATGGTGTAAAATTATATCTCAATTTAGAGCAGCGTTTCTCATACTGGGGAGTCCCGACCCAAAAGGGGGTCACAAGCCTATTGTAGGGGGGGTCACGGTATTGCCACCCTTACTTCTGCACTGCTTTTAGAGCTGGGAGGCCGGAGAGCAGCGAATGGGCACCCAGCTCTGAAGGCAGCGCTGCCGCCAGCAGCAGTGCAGAAGTAAGGGTGGCATGGCATGGGGAGTGGGGTCACCACTTTTTTGGGGGGATCATCACATATTTTCAAAGGGGTCCCAGCAAAAAAAGTTTGAGACCCCCTGTTTTAGAGGATGCCGTACTGCCATTAACATTGCTGAAGACTTCTGGAGTTACTAATAGGTGTACAGCACTTTGCAGTTCTCTGCCTTTCATTCCAGGCTGTCAAAGTATTATTATTACTACTCAGCCACACTCTGTCCTGGTTTCTACCACTTCCTTTACAGCAAATGAATTGGCAAATGCACCGACGAGTGTAGTAACAATTTTAATAGCCCAAGCCTCTGTTTATACCATAGAGTTTATACCATGGAGTTTTAGTGGGAGCTCTGAGCTGTACAGAGACACTAGCGTGGCTTTGCAAACACAGATGAGGCTTCTGAACTCCAAAAACGCCCTTAAAATATTCAGATTTTTTTTTTCATCTGAAAATGACTCGAACCACGTGGTTAGAAACCGTGTCACCCATTATGACCACATTGTAGTGGGTGCTGCTGCTGTGCTCTCCCTGCTGAAAGAGAAGGTGCAGCTCAGTCCTGAGATTGCTCATTCCTGGGACGGAGAAAGGCAGCATGGAGCCAGGGTAAGGTTGCTAAGAAAAGCCCTACTGCAGCTCAGAATGGTTCTACGCTTTCTCTTAAAGCTGCAGCCCATGTTCCTTTCTTGCACAAAGTTTCTTTCTCTTATGAAAATGGAGCGGGGGGATATGGGACTTCAACAAATAGAATCCTACTCTGGCTAAATTCGTAGCAAAAGAGTCCACTGTTGCTTTGGAAAAGCCCTCCGGATAATAATGTGTGGACACTGTATCCCACAGACAAGACACAAAGGTAATAGAACCCCAGGGTCTAGGATCAGCTGAAAGAGAATACTCGGGCTGCTTTCATTTTTAACTTACAATGTGATATTTTCAGTCATTTTTTTAATCCTTTAAATTTCAAGTTGACTCAGGGCAAGCACAGAGAGAAAGGGGACGACCAGAGGAATCCCTGAGCCAGAAGGGGTACCTCTGTACTAAGAACAATAGCTCACTTGGTTAGAAAGCTGCTGCTTCCAGATTCTGCAGTTTGAGATCGAAAAGCAGGACGTTTTTAGGTTCTTAGTCTTAGATGATAATACAAAGGTGCTATAAGGTGGTAATACTGGCCTTCTGCCTGAAAGAGGTTACCCAACGTTCCTGGGATGGGGATATGTCACTAACTGGATATAAATGGGGTCCAGTGTCCGTGGAGGGGAAAGGCAAAGAAGTGAAACTGAATGATTCTGCAGCATGGCTCCATGCAGTGTAAGGCAGCAGAGAGTCCAAGATGGCTGCAGCCTAGTGGCTCCAGAAAATGCTGGCGTCTTTCTGATGGATTTAAGGGAGATGAATCCGTGGGGCACAGTGATGGAGCCTGTGCTCCCTGAACATTTATGTCTGGATTTGGAAATGGCCATGAAAATATATATTTACAGGGTGTGACGTTGGATCACTACCTCCTGCTCACAGCATGAGAGAGACTTATCTGTGCCCGCCACGGGAAATCCTTCCAACTCCGCCGGCCGCTGGCGGCACAAGTGCTCCAGGCTCTGCGAGCCCCGCTCATTCCTCGCGCACACCACCTTGTTACACTCGAGTGCCCAGGCCTTCGTTTTCTGGACACCCGCAAGGCAGGCACACAGATTCATTGCCCCCTTGGAAGCAGTGTACCCCCGTCCATCAGCCTCCCCTCAGTTCAGTGCTCTCTTCAGCGCAAGGCACTGGGTTGTGTCCACTGTAAAACCAGACAGAAGTTTATTTAGCACAGCTTAAGATAAAGATCCAAAATGGATGCAAGTAAAAGGACTGGAACCACCAGGTTACAGTGTTACATAAAATATAAAATGCAGTCGAGAGCCTGTACTTATTAACCAGTTCCCTTCCAGTCTAATAAAGTATTTCTCACCCAGTGGTCAGTCCTAACAGCACTGGTCCAGTCCAGAGAGGTGGGATCCACTTTTCATGGGATGCGCACACTGGCAGATTGTCACCTCCGTAACGAATAACATCTTGTGCCCTTTCTTCTTCTTCTTCTTCTTCTTCTATGCAGCCCCAGACTTTTTGTCTCTTTTCATAATCAGGGCCTTTCATTAACTTCAGCTCAGCCCTGAGGGCCCCTAGTCAGTGTCTTTTCTTGGTCTTTGTCAATGCTCA
Source organism: Trachemys scripta elegans (assembly GCF_013100865.1). Taxonomy (NCBI): domain Eukaryota; kingdom Metazoa; phylum Chordata; order Testudines; family Emydidae; genus Trachemys; species Trachemys scripta. Next base: position 3,628,428 of record NC_048316.1, on the reverse strand, counting down.
GGCCTGCATCTGGTCCAGACTATAAACTCAGGGCTGGGCTGAGTTGAAAGATATTGATTGTTCTCACTTATTGAGTTAGCTGAGACCCACCTGGCCTTAGGTGACAGGCATCATCTCCAACAATTTTGGAACATAATATTCTACACAGCCCTTAATATATTACCCATACAAACCTCTCAGAATAACCATGACGATTAGCTATTCTTAGCTTTTGCCAGAGAGCACACACCACCCCCACTTTGGTGAAGTATTGAGAACCTGGTCAGACATAGGTGTAATAAGCCTGCCTGGACATGTCTGGGCAGGTCTAGGCATGCCTATGTCACATAGCGGCTCGTAGTGACTTGCAGCAAATCCAAGCGTGCTGTCAAAAGCTACCATTGGAATCATGCCAGGCCCCACCAGAGCTGAGTTTCTTTACTCACCCTGGCTGACAATCCGGATTGCCAGAGTTCTGGCAGCTGATCCCCAACATATTGTCGAAAGTGGTCCAATGTTGAAACTAATAAGGAAGATCTCTTTGGTGGATTGCCTACTTTCTAATAGCATCCCATTGTCTGAAACAGTTGAGATTTGCCTATATGCTCACAGATCTATAATTTGCAAAGCAGGGCCTAATTTTTCACTGTAAGGTCTGTGAGAGCACATGGGAAAATATAACTGTATGTGTACAATGAGTACTGCACACTCTGATACTTCTGCTGGTGTGTATTTATTTTGCAGTCACAAATGTGCATTTTTATGTGCACATTTACCAGTCACTGCATGTATGCACAGAATCTCCAGGTGAAGATTGAGCCCCCTGTTTGAAAATTTGGTACAAACTATCTAAGTGTTTAATCAAGATCAGTTTAGAGTTTTTTAATCTGCAGGCATTTTGGTGGGTGCTGAGTATTATGGACATGGGGAGTGAGGGAATTACTTCAGACTGATCACCATCTTTTGTTAAACTACAAAGAAAAACCACAGTGTAAAATAAATCCTGACACTTAATTTCAGCCCCATTTCTTGGCCATACGATGAGACTGTTAGTGGTCTTAAGACAGTTTTTTTCTCCACCCAATAAACCCTGCTGTGTTTTGTCTGTTACATGGTACTTTAATCCACACCAGAGGGGTGTACATTTTTGTCCGCACTAGCATGTCGCACACTAACTGGTCCACGTGGACCCTAGGTTATTACGTTAAAAGCACTAGGGACTTCAGTGCATGCCAGTAGACTACATGTGGGCCAGGTAGTGTGGGACATGCTAGTGCAGACTAAAATTTACACTGATAAGGACTAAAGCGCCGTATCGACATGTTCTCTTTCTCTTCCTGAGCCGTTACCCTCTGCTTCCTTTCAGGCCTATAAACTCTTTGTCTTTCCTCTTTCGAATCCTTTGCTTTGGCAGAAAACTCTGGGGGCATATTGAGTCCATCATTTCCATGAGGGCAGCTGAAGAAAAACACCAGTGCGCCTCCTGGTTTCATTATGTTCCTGACCTTGCAATGTCGCCTAGGAGTCTCCTACTTGGCATTAGTTTCCATGTAAGCCCCTAGGCTTTACACAAACTGACTCTGGGGTCATGGTCCTTTCCTAAGCGGACACTAGTCCCATGGTAAGAACGTGACTTCGATGATCCTCGCAGAGAATAGCATGAGGCCACTGGCAGTCATCTTCTGCTTGCTGGAAGCGCTGGAAAACACAGGATTGATAAATGCACCTGCCCCACACATCCCACAAATGGGCTGCTTAGAAGATGAGGTCTATTAACAACTACCTGCGAGAAAATGTTCTCTGGAGGAGGGAGCAAGGCGCTCAGCCTGGGCCTGAGGGTGGTGAAGTAGAGATAAGAATACTCACACGGAGATTATAATGTGATACATTTATTCATATTTGTGAGGTGCATAGGTGTTGGGTGGAAGAGGCATAGAAATACCTTGACAAATAAAACTCCAGACATCTGGGTTCTGGCTTTACCGCTCGCTTATATTGTGAGGGTAGCAGAGTTATTTTTCTTCTCTGTGCCTCAGTTTACCCATCAGTATATTGAGTATAATAAACTTTACCTTCTTGACAGGAGAGTTATGAGGCTAAATTAATGCTGGCAGAACACTTTGTAATCCCGAGTGAGTGGTGCTATAGAAGGATTAATATTAATGGAGAAAAGCTTTGGATAAAAGTGCTTCCTAAGAATGTTTTTATTATAGCTTATTGCTGTTGAACAGTGTCTAATAAAGAACAATACATTCTGCTCCTGCTAGTTAAGGTTAATAACAATCTGATACAAGTTTGGAGATGTTCCTTTGAATGAGCATCTTAGTATTAGAATTGCAGGAGCATTTGGAGATCAAATTGCTTTTGATAATATTTTTGGCTTAACACATGTGCACTTTTGTAGAGGGCTGCATGAGGACAGGGCTGGCTTTCAAAGTGATATTAATATTGTCATGTTACATTTGCTATGACTCACAGGTAGTAACTCCCATAGTCATATATACAAAATATTGTCTAGTTTAAGGAGAGCTTTGTAAACTCTGGACTCCTGTGGTTACCCCCAAACCCAGACATGTCACGGTGGGGTCAGAGCCTGTGTTCAAACCAGAGAGCCCAGATTCAAAGAGCTGTGATGTGAGATTGTGTCTGATTCCATTGTGTTTTATTGCACTTGGTGATCAGTGCAAACATTATTAATTAATATTTGTTTGAATTTGAAAGGGAAATTTGAAGGCAATGACATTTGTGACTCAGGTTGGGTAAATAATAATTATGAGCAAAATGCAACAAATATTCAGTGAATATGTTTGCAAATGATATTCCCAACTGTAAGTGGTCTTTAATGGAAATGAGTAGTCAGATGGTTAGGGCTGAGGTGAATACTAGGAATAATTGTCTACAGAGCACACCATTGGCTAAAGAGGGCTGCCTGAAGCAACAGTTGACACTTTAATAAAGTTTATTGTAACCTTCTCAAATGGGAGTCATGGAGCCAGTATTTATTAGAGATGGGTTGGAATCCAAGCACCCACTGTACATCAGTCCTTTCCAAGTTTTCGGTATATTTAGAAGCATACAGAATGGTGATGACATCTCCGGAAATATAGCACAGTTGGGAAAGCCCCATCAGCCAGAGGGCTGCCGAAGGAACATTTCCATTGCTTCACTGCTCTCTCGCTCTCTCTTTAAAACCGGAAGTTGATTTTGTGGTCATGAAAGGAGACAAGCTGACAACCCGGGAGACTGGCGATCTCTTTCTCTAGAGATCAGGTATGGCATGGGCAGAGGTAGAGCAACCTCCCCATCATATCCTCACCACAGAGCCTCAACCCCGCTCTGGACCACCCAGGGGTAAGGCAGTTAGGGTCTGACCCAGAGCCCATTCAAATCAGTGGGAGTTTTTCCATTGATTTCAGTTGACTTTGGATCAGGCCCTCAGTCTCCCTGGCTCATCCAATCCTTGGCTTCTCTGTTAAGTGAGGGAGCCAATTAGTGTCAATGATGATGAGTTCATTGGGAACTCTACTATGGCCTCAGTTTATTTCCTATTGTAGGCCGCTGAAGGGCCGGCAGATGGTAACTAATTATATTAATTTCTAGTTGCGGCATAGGGCCCCCATGCACGGAATCTCTAATATAAACGCTTTGGAGAGTCCCTGTCTGTAAATTATTGGCTGTCTTTTGTTATCATTTTCAACCCAGCAAAACACATTTGATTCATCAGTTAGGGCTGAGCTTTTCAGAGTTGTTTGTTTGTTTCTTAAAGTGACAGTAAAATTGGTTTATATGGAATCATTGGCACAGCTCATCCTTCCCTTTCTATTGCTGGTAATGATCGATTCTGTTCTTCTCTGGTTCTTATGCTGTGCCCATCACTGGTATCTGTGGGCTTTGGTATTCTACTGAGAGAAAGCAAGGCATTGCTGATTGCAACTCGTTGTCCTAGTAGAGTGGAGCCTGCCTAAAAATATACAATTATGGTACAACTCTTTGAGATCTGGCACCTCCATATGACTGACCATGTGCGGCATTAATTTAAAAATACAAGGATAGTTTCAAGCAGAGGTTTGAGAATAGCATCTCATCAGCCTGGTTTCACATTTCATGCCCTAACGCTATTTATTTTAGCTTTATCAGAAAGCCCCACTGAAGGGCGTAGCTCCATGAATCCGCTTAGCTCCATTGACTTCAGTGAAGCTATGTCAATTTACACTAGCTGAGGCTCTAGCTCCAAGAAGAGAAAGAATTTCCTGTCTTTTAGAATTTCCAACCCCTCACTCCTGGGGGGGGTTGAATGTCTTGGCTCTTTGAAATGACATCTAGATGAATGAAAGGTTCACAGACACAGAGCCAGATTTTGCTCTCAGACTTTACTAGCAGTCGTTTAGGAGAGGGGATGCCATCTTTCTCAGGTTGAGATAGAACACTGCATGCTGGAACCTCTAGTCTTTGCTCTCCATACTTCACTATTCAGCATGAAGGTGGATGCAATCTCCTCTTTCCTGTGCAAACTGCCTCTGGATTAAAGCATGGCAGCCCTCAGATGGGTAAAGTTTGGGTGCCCCCATTGCAAGCAATTCATTATCTCCGGCCAGTGCTGTAGCCAAGTCCTGCTGCCTTGTACTCAAGTAAATCATAACAAAGCAGCGTTCCTGTGATAGAGCCGCCTCAGGTCGGTACTACTGTGGAGTACGTAGTGAAACCCTCCATTCAGAAACCTCCTGAGAGTCTCACATGATCTTGCTGAATAAGGACCCAAAGGCTGGATGAAGTGACAGATTGCTTCTCTCTCCTCCCCCCTTCTCTTGGTGACCCATACTGAACAGGCCTGGGCTTGTAGGACTTGGCGGTGCCAAACGAATGGGAAAGGCAGCTACTAATTCTTTCTTTCACACGCTGACGACCTCTGGAGGCCTGAGCTCTGCCAGACTTGGGACTAGATTACAATGCTGGCAGGAGAGGAAGTGGCAACATTTCAATGTAATGAGTCCTATGGAGCTCTGGTTCCAAGTGCAACGTCACTGGGGAGCTACACGTGAGCTCCCCGGGCGCGTCTGAGAGTGCTGTACTCCACCAGGGGCTGTGGCAGAGCAAAACTGGGAGCCAGTGAGAAAACCGAGGGTGGGGGATTTTCAGCAATGGGTTATATCCAGTGGGATCCTCCATTTCCCCCCCTAAAATTAGAGCCCGCTGTTATCCACATGCTGCGATGTAATGGCTCAATATGGGACTTTCAATCTACTTTATCTTAAACTGAGTTTATTGCATCTTGATTTTATTATACATGAGCTTCACCGTGCAGGCCCTGGAAATAAAGAAATGGAAAAGAACCATTTGATCGTCTATTCCACCCCCTGCATGCTCAGAGCACACCCCGTATATACACTTTGTAAAGCACTTAGAGAACCTCTGTCTGAAAAGTGCTGTGTAAGTACAGGCTGTTGTGATTATATGCATTGTGGCAACACTAATGATGCTGTTTTTCTTTGGGCCCAGAGTGATTTATCCTCTGTCAGACTCCCCCTCTGTGAAGATGTCCCAGTCTTCTCCAGCTGATGAAGGAACGACGTTTGAACATCTCTGGAGCACACTGTAAGTGCTACTTGACCGTTGTGCTAAAACTTGTTCTGGGAAATAATTGGTCCATCATTGTTTAATGCTTAGTGACTCATATTGTTGAGGAGGACTTAAAAGGGAAACATTTTTATAGGTACCTCTACCCAGTCTCTTAAGCTGCAAGCCCAGTTTTGCATGCCCATGTCTTCATGCATGAATTTTTCATGTTCAGATTTTTGCTTGCAAAACAGCTCAGATTTGTCTGCTCAGACTACTTTTTACCAGCCCAATCTCCTTGCATCAGTGGAGGTCCTGATATAAGACAACTCAGTGAGAGCAGAGATTGTGGAACATCTTGAACGAGAAACCACCTATCACCTCACAGGATCTGGTCCATAACTTGCACATGCAAGAACCTGGGCACCCAAAATTTGCCCTCCTGTTTTAGTTGCTGCTTTTGAACCTACCCCCACCCCACCAGCGCTAATGCTCTAGATCTGCACCACAAATGCAATGATGCGTTTCAAAATGCTGCAAAAAATAACTGCAGCAAAGCTCAAATTTGGTCTCCCCCTTGCTGATTGAAGGTCAACGCCCAGGCACTTCCTTTTGCTGTAGCAAACGTTACTGTTTGGAGGGGACTATTTGGAAGTGCTCATTGAAAGTCAAAAGAAACTAGGAAGATGTGACAGCCAAAGGGACTTAAGTTCTGCTGAGATGGAAGCAGCCAAGCTTGTGCCCAGCTTTGTTCTCCTGCCTGCCTCTACTCATCGAGTCTTACCAGCCTGTTTCAGCCCTTTGTAGGGTTCACACACACTCCACTGGCCCACGTACTGGACTGCAGAGAATTAAAGCAGGGCTGGTTCACACAGTGCTGCCGCGGGAAGCTGGCATAGGCTAGTTTGGGTTGTTCCAGCTGATATGGCTGTTTGGAGAGTTTGCCCATCTTCACAAGGGATTGTGCTCTCTACACATGGCTCTCCCCGCTCAGCTCTCTCTGGAGCGTTGTCCCTCCACTCAAGACCCTGGAGTCCTCCCTGTGTGGTCCAGACTCCACATTGGGGCAAGTGGGTGGAGACTGGCAGGGCAAGAGGGATACACATTGTCCGCCTCTAGTCCCACACAGGTTAGGCAGACAAGAGCGTCCAGTCCTGGGCTGCATTATCTTTCCTTCATAGCCCCACTTGGGGGCCCTGGGTGCAGCTGCTGCCGTGAGGCGTCCCGGTTCATGTGGCTCCAATGGAGTCGTGTTGCCACAGCGCCCTGGACGATACTGCACAGGGCTCCAATGCCGATGGGAAGGTTTTCCACTAGCATTAATGGGCTTTGGATCAAGCCCCTGCTTAGTGGGAGAGGTGGATGTGATGGACAGGCCTGTGGGTATGTGCCCTCTGCTGGATGGATCAGGTAAGACCCACTCCTATTGTAGTGGTTCTCTCTCTAGTCTTACACCACTCAGGGTCTGCCTGATTAAGAAACGAGCATTCCAAAGTTAAATACACAGCATTTTCTAACGGCACCACGGTTTTGCAACCTCTCTGGCCGCTATACTTAGCCTCCTGATCAAATAGGGAAGGAGGACTGGTTCCATTTCATTTTCTCCTCCAAGCGGTTCTATAACTTAAAGCCATTCCCGGAAGGAAGAAATGCCTTGCCTGGCTAATTGATCGCTATTGAGTGACAACTTCTAAGTCCTCTGAGTCTTATGCTTTGTTTGTCCATCAATTTGTCTAAGTGAAATGTGCTCAAGGGGGCAGCCCTGTCTTGGGAAAACAAAAGGCTGAAGGGGTCAAAGTTCAAGGGAAAGCCAAGCTATTGGGTGGGATTGATGAAAGCTGCATGGGGGAGCTGAAGACATGTCATCTCCTTTTCTCAGGGAACCAGACAGCACCTATTTTGATCTCCCTCCATCCAGTCATTCAGGAAGCAGTGAGGTGTCTAACCAAACCGAGGTCACAATGGATGTCTTCCAGATGAGGAGTATGAATGAATCAGTCATGGTGAGTGCATTCAGGTTACAAGAAATATAGTAACTTTAAATAAGAGGTTGTTTCCCTCCTGGGGGACTGGATGGCTCAAGGGGCTACTAGTGGGATATGGAGGCATTTATTTCTGTGTTACTGGCTCATAAGCCAAACAAAGTCAGTGCTGGCCAAAAGCCATTGTATGGGTGAATGGAATAAGCAGGGCTCTTCCATATTAATTGTACCGCATTATGCAGCCACCTCATACAATGGCCAGGATAATAGCAGTCCCTTATTAATAAGTTTCACTGGATTGTCCAATGAGGTGCCTGTTTCAGAACAGCACGTGGGTTAGTGTCCTGGTAAGACATGGAGTAGTACAGCGTCTGTTGGCTTGACCACGGGGTGGCTCTCTTTTGTGTCACCTGGCAAAGGTGCTTTCCACAGACCATGGTGGTCCCTGTTTGATTCTGGTCTGTAGAAACATCCGGCTAAAACACAGAGCAACTCTGGCCATTTGATGACGGACTCCCCCCATCCATATACTCAGCAGGAGCAGCTATTGTTATTGCCCCATACCCCAAAGTATCCCCCATGGGAGCAACATGCTAAAATCAAACCCCTGAGACAAGCAGGCAGCAGAGCACAGAGGGAGGTGCTATTGGAGCTGGAACAGTTTAAAGCACTTCAGTCATAGTAGCTGCACTGAGACACTTGCTTCGTGCCTCTGCTTGCTTGAACTCGCAAGACACAGGCTCCCGGATATAATGAAGGTGGAGAGCTGTGCAAGTACCATTTAACAACATAAATAACCTATAATTGCTCAAGTATAAACACGCTGCGTGGTAAAAGTCATTTGTAAGATATTCTACAGGCATAACTCAGTGAGGGCCCACTGCTGCTCCCACTGCAGTCAAGAGGAGCTTTGCCATGGCTGGGATGATTTAGTTGGGATTAGGTCCTGCTTTGAGCAGGGGTTTGGACTAGATGACCTCCTGAGGTCTCTTCCAACCCTAATCTTCTATGATTCTGTGGCTCTGAGTGGAGGCAAGATTGGGTTCTTAGTACTTTTGTCTGCATAGTCTCTCGGTTAGGGCTAGGAAAAGAGATGCCACGTCCATCAAGGAGAAAGGGTTTTAAGCATTTATTGGATGTGATTGATTCTAAGTGGGGAGAGAGCAAAATAAAACCGAAGCTCCCTAGACTGAGGTGGGCTTTGCTCTCTGATTTTCTTGCTGTTTCAGACAACGGCAGTTTGCAGGGAATTTTTCCATGCTCACCAAAATTAAGGCCCAAGACGGCGTATCTTTATTCATGTGAGCTCAGCCTAACTCATGCGAGTAGCTGGTGAAGTTACACACGTGAGTAAGGTTTTTGTAAGATCAGACCCTTCATTTTGTTATTAGGAACCTTCACAACAATGGCTATAACAAAGTAAATTCATTTGTTGAGTAGAGGTTTAAAAAGCACCAACTCTGTATTCTCAGCAAGTTCCTCTCATAAAGTTGCCAGCATCACTGATCCACAATATGCAATTTTTATGTTACTCTTTTACAAAATGCACCAGAGCCAGCTGTCCTAGTATATGAAGGGAATGCCGGCCCTGGGCCTCAGACTGGCCCCAGATCGTACTTCATGGGCTAATGCAGACACAGAGGCTTGTGCAGTCCAGTTTATCTAGTGGTTGAAAACCTGGATAGTCCGGGCAATGTGTTCTTTCTAGCATTTGGATCCACTGCCTTGATATTGATCGCTCACTAGGTCTGTTTTCCTCCACACTGTCCATTAATCCATGTACTGATCTGCAGAGAATGAAAGCAGGGCTGGTTCAGGTAAACCTACACTCACAATCCCCCCCCCTCCCCGCTAGTGTTAATGAGATGGTCACATGTTCCGCTGCTGCGGGAAGTGAACATGAGCTGCTTCCCACTGGCTGAGCGCTCCAGAGGCAGGGCTGGCTCCAGGCACCAGCTTAACAAGCAGGTGCTTGGGGCGGCCAAGGGAGAGGGGCGGCACGTGCGGCAATTTGGGGGCGGCAGGTCCCTCACTCCCTCTAGGAGCAAAGGACCTGCCGCTGAACTGCCGCCGCCGATCGCGGCTTTTTTTTTTTTTTTTTGCTTGGGGTGGCAGAAATGCTGGAGCCGGCCCTGTCCAGAGGGATCAGAATGTTTCCCTCTTTATTGTCATGGCCCTCGCTGGGACACATCACAGGCTCTCCTGCCCTCCTCTGGAACAGGAACCTCCACCCACTATTCCCCTAACTCTTTGCACAGACAGTGAGACACACACATGGTTCCGGATACTTTACTTATGCTCTTCGCACCTCAGCCCTGCTTTAGGAGGAGAGGAGATCTGGGTCCTGTGCATGTTCTTGACCAAGTCACTTCCCCTCTCTGAGTCCCTGCATCTGTCAGCCCAAATGGCAGGCCCACCATGTCCTCACAGAAGTGTTGAGAAGCGCAAAGCATTATTATTCATAGAAAACACACACAGGATCTCTCTGACCTGTCTAGATTAGAACTGTTCGCTCCATATGTCTCTGCCGCTCTGATGCGCGGTTTGCAGAGATTAGTGTGTCAAAACTTCCCTGTCAAACAGGTTTGGTCTCCTGGGAACGTCCCCTCTTTAACGGCAAGCACACAGACAAGTGCTCAGAACTCCTGCCCATTTATTAAATCTCCCTCCTCAAACCTCCTGCTTCCCTCCTAAAAGTCCTGAGAGTCTCCTTCCGTCTGCACTTTTCCCTCCTCTGTGGGCCTCTTTCCCTCTTCTCCGCAGCCTTTGTCTGCCTGGCAGACGGATCAGGTGGACAGCGAAATGCTAATTGTGGTGCTGCCCCAGCCTTTTGGCCACGGCCTCCCTTTTCGTTATTCCTGCTGTAACATAAGCCGGGCCAAGTGTGAATTCCATGCAACCGGTTATTGCAGCCGAGGGGGGGCATCCTACTGCCCACATCATACTGCAGGACACATGCCATGGGCTGATGAGCATGCAGGATTCCTAACGTCCTGGCTTAGAACAGGGGAGCATGTGCAGAGGGTGTAGCTAACTGCCAGTGCATGTTAGCACTAGTTTGATATCATGAGCTGTTAGTAAACATTTATACTGGCCCAGCTTTGGGACTGTACATTATATTGCTTAGCTCAGGATGAGATGAGTCCAGCTGGTACTATCTGTCACCACTAGAATGTGTAGCAGGCTCACAAGTATAAAAATAAAGGCACAGACACATGATCCTGTTGGCCTGAAATAAAAGTGGCCTATGTGTTGAGTAAAGGAGGTGGCTGTTAGTTCTTTTTTCTGAGGCAAAGTGCTCATGAGGTTTAGAGAGATTTCTAAGGGAAGCAGTATAGTTTTGTGGTTACTGGATTCCAGGGTTCTACGCCCAGCTCTGCCACTGATTTGCTTTGTGACCCGTGGCAGGTCACTTAAACTCTCTGAGCCCTGGCCTAAGCATCTGCAAAAGAGGGATAATGGTGCTTCTTTACTTCATGACCCGGGGTTTGTGCTGCTCAGTTCACCAGTCTTCGTAAAGCATTCCTCCGGTGGAAGGCGCTGTTATTAGAGATGTGACATGAATTCTAGCCCACAGCTATTAGTTTCTTGGAGAACCAAAGAGAGCAAATCCATAAAGCGGGCGGTGCATAGTGTCCAGATGACATGTCAGGTCATCTGATAAATACCACACTGTACAGGATCCTGCCTTTGCCCTCGCAAGAGAGACAAGGTGGGGGAGGTCATGTCTTTTATTGAGCCAGCTTCTGTGGGCGCGAGAGACAAGCTGCCGAGCTTCCACAGAGCTCTTCTTCGAGTCAAACTTGCAAGCTTGTCTCTCTTACCAACAGAAGTTGGTCCAATAAAAGATATGACCTCACCCATCTTGTCCCTCTGATATCCTGGGACTGACATCGCTACAACACCACTGTATTCTTACCCTTACAATTCAAATGACAGTTCCCACGTCCGAAAGGTGCCATGCAACCAGAGCTGCATTTTCTTTAGTTTTTATCCTGACTAAAGACATCTTTAAGCCACCTCTCCTATCACTCACGTAAAGCTTTTCATCTCTCTCTGAAGGAGACAGTGTCACAGAAGTTTTGTCGGGAATACTGGGTTATTGGTCTACAAGATTAAGGGGTTCCTGGTGTTGAAATTATTATTATCATTATTGGGTTGAGTCCTAGTAGTTCAAGAAGGATCCCGTCTCCTCCCATGACAAGAGGCCAGACAGTGTGTGTGTGCCTGGCTGTTGAGGGTTTTCATTCAAACATGGTACTTACCTCCAGGTCTGTAATTGTACCTGCTGTTTTAGCAAGTAGATTGTATATTCTATTCAATGCGGAGGGCCACCTTGTTTGTACCTTAATGAGAAGAAACATTGCATGCTGCCTTCTGTGGTGACACACAAGCCCCCTTGGTGCCCACAGAAACTGGCAGATGCAAACCAAGGGGCTTATTTTAAATAGAAAATATTGGGCCATGTTTTCGATTGAGCCTGCGGTTAAGGCACAGCAAAATACTTGTACTGTGTACTATTTCCTGCAACTGTCCATAATGGTGCATGGAAACAGAAGTTTTCATATTGAGATCAGATAATTGCACATGCAAGGGCAGTTACAACAGGAGAACCGTTCTCTGATCGGTGCAGACACATACACACCCACTAGGGTTTTGGAGATGCACCCGTTGTGCCAGCTTTTGAAAATATGACCCACCATGTATTAAAAATTCCCATCCATTCAGAAAACCGCACAAAACAATCTGTCTCAAACCAAGGGACAACTCCACTGATATGGGGCTTGTGGGCTGTGGCTTTCTTTCTGCCCCGTGTTCCTGATGGGATTGAGAAGCCTCCAAGGATATTGAGATATAGCTCCATTATGAAGTCTAGCCAGGCGTAAAGTGCATCTTATGAAGGTGTCTCCTGGGCATCTGGCTCAGAGCGCCAGGCACTCCCATCTCTCAGGAGGAGAGCAGGCTAATTCTGGAGCTACCGCACATCTGAAAAAGATCGTGTAAGCGGGTGTTTGTGGCAGACCTGCCAGTGACTAGCTTTCCAGTGTTTAATTGTATGCACAGCAAAGATTCCTTGCAATTTATGACATTGTTAGACTTTTGGTTTGTGCAAAAGGCTAGACGGAGCTACTTAAAGCACCAAAGACTTTTGAATATGAAATTAAGAAATGCTAAACAAGTTTGGAAATGGTCTGTATTTCTCCGATATGTACAACTACTGCAATGCATGGCTTGTATATTGAAAGTTGAGTCTGCATAAGCCTCAAAGCATTTGGATATTTCTCTGCTTTTCTGTGGCCTAGAAATGTCCTGGGAACAAGCATGTCAGGAAATGTCTCACATCCTGGGTGTAGCCAGATCAGAAGTGCCACCAGGGTGGCCTTTCCCATACGGATGTGCTGTTTCTGATTCCAGTCCTGACTGAACTGAGGACCTGAGGCAGGGTTGTGTTGTTGAGGGAGGGGAATTATCTACCATTCTTCAAATCTGCACACAGATTTGGTTCAGGTTTGTCTCTAGTATGGGATGAAGTTTCTGGTAAAGTTCTCACTTTATCCAGACCAATTTGTCTCACCCTGGGCTGTCACTGACACTCCTGGATCCTGCACAGTTCCCCTGACTTTGATGATGTTCCACCCAGAAGCAGTTTTTAGCATCCAGGATTCCTATAGCATCTCTCTCGAATTCTGCCTGTGCTTGGTATTGTACTGCATAGCGCTGTGCACTTGGATCTCTAGCGTAGACGTTAGGCGCCAGCAGGTGGGAAAAAGCAGGTTTTCTTTGTGATCACAGCAATATTATTGTGGGTTTAAAATCACTCAAAACTGATGTCACAGTATTCGTTAGCTAGCAGTAAAAAAAAATGAATTACTGGATGAAAACAGAAAAGACATGGGGCCTCTTTGGCCACAGCATCAATTTCCTGCAATTATTCAGAGCTGTTGGGTGACTCTTGGTCTGCCACAATACCTGTGTGTGTGTGAGGCTGATAGTACACCTGGGATTGCTGGTTAACAAGAGCACTTATTTTTAAAGGCGGAGTTTCATGTTTAAAAAGTCCATGAGCTACCAGGCAAAAGATACAAATCTTCTTAGTGTGAAGAGATGCCTGATTAGGCCACGTGAGTGGTGTGGCATAGAGTTAAATGCTATAGCTGGATTAAGAGCTGGACAATATTATGACCTATGCACATCTGTGGCTGTACATGCTAAGAGACAGGTCGTCAGATCTCACGCTTCAGGTTGTAAGCTGATCACCTGGGCCCCCCGGGCAGAATTGCCAAATATATTGTGAGTTTTTCACCTCCTTCTGAAGCACCAGGTAGAGGTCACTGCTGCAGGCAGGATGCCAGAGCTGATGGGCCAGTGATCCGATGTGCTGCATCAAATCCTATTCACCTGTCAAGTGACTTCCACAGTGGAGAGTGGACCTTCACCTTCCTTTAAGGGAGGTACATTCAGGGAACATTAAAGAAGCTTATCATTGTCTCCCAAATGTAATGTTTGCAGAGATAATGGAGCCGACACAATCTATTCAAGGAACCAGCACCATTGTTCTGCACTCTGCTAGGGTCACTAATCAGACTCTGACATCCTTGCTGTGGACAGTTACACTATCCGTCTGCCTGTGTCCACTTCCACTCTCCTCCTCTCCAGCTAATAATCCCCCCCCACACTCCCACCATTTGCTTCTATGTTATTGGCATCTGGCTCTGATGAGCTGTTCCTGGACCATACTGTCAATTGAATTCTCTTGATCCAGACCTAACAGCACCTCTGAAGCCCCTCACTACCAGCAGGGATTTTCATCAGTCCTCAGAAACTGGAAACTCCAGAGTCACAACCCCAAGGTAGGGGAGAGATCTGTCAGATCCAAAACATGGCTCAGATAGTGAATGTCACTGAATTTGCCTCCAGCCAAATAGTTGTTTGTGCCTAAGATTATTTTTTAAATGTATTTTCTGGGAGGTTGGTAGGTGAGTGAGACTGTTGTCATCATGATCATTCACAAGCTGCATTTGATGTAAAGGAATCTTATAGTCTGATTTCATGTTGGAAGAGGATTGATTAACAGTGTTGCAATGTAGCTGAGTAAAGGGAAGTCTTGGTGTTTTTCAGGCTTGTTAAGGATAGGTAGATCATCTCGTCTTGAAAAGAGGCAATCCAATGACGTAAGAACATTGAATGACATAAGAATGACATTGGTTATTGGTGGGGAGAAAACCCAGGAAATCAGCCACCCATCAACTAGCTGTTCTGTGGCTCTGAACTGTCAAGAACTTCCCAACTAGTGAATCATGTGTTCATTTTTCCTCTCAATATTTTCTTGTAGTTTACTGTTTGGTTAGTGGATCATGAGTTGCTATTTAGCTTGGATTGCAGCATGGGGACATTTGTGTGACTACACTCTGGGAACTTCTCTACTGATTCACTAAAGGCAATCTGCTCTTTTATGTTTAAGAGATAATGATGTCATCCCACTTTATTCCTTCAGAGATGTTTTCCTAGACATGGTGAACAGTAACCCTGTGAGCTGAGCGTGCCTCTTTCTGCATTGTACTCGTTATCAACTCCAGTCCTTCAGGAGCAAAAGAAGGAAACCCTGTTGATGTCATATGGATAACAGACCTTAGGAGGAAACTAAAAACAACCCCTGCCATATATCAGAATCATGGGATAGATAGATAGATAGATAGATAGATAGATAGATAGATAGATAGATAGATAGAATGAATGAATAAAGGCCAATGTCTACATTTGCCCAGCTCCAGAAACACAGTATTTGAGTTATCCCAAAGTCACTTCATGCACTCATCAGTGCAAATCTGTTTGCCTTATTCTACTGATAAAAGGTGCAGTTCAAATGGCTTTTAGCTCCATTGATCCTCTACAAGCAGCTTTTTGGAATTAAATCCAGCTGAATTTAATTATGGAGAAGGACCCTCAGACTCCCCCTTGGTAGGGACATTTGGTACAATCCAATACATCATTGGGCAAGCCTCAGCCTGCCCTGTGTTTTAATGAATAGTCATGAGGGAGAGAAAGGGGTGGGCCTGAGTTTTGTTGTTAGATGCAGATGACAGAACTAAGGGAGATGGAAAAAGCGAGAAAGCCAACAAACTGCAGACAGGTAGCCAGCCCAGCATCCCCGGCGCTGCCTCTCCCTAGTCACTTGCCCTTTTCTTTACGTTCCATTATCGTATGTCGATTAATACCCTCTTTATTTTTTCCATCCTCCCCTGACCCCATGACTCCTGTGGCGGGAAAGTTCCTAGTTGTTTTTAAATTCCAAGAAGACTAAAATGCTGTATATTAGCGACCCAATGCAGCATTACACCACGGTAGGTGCTACCTTTTCTGAACAGCATTTGATTTATTATTTTTCTTCCAAAGGGAATGTCCTCTCCCCCAAGGCAAAAGGCTCTGCAGAATATTGCGCTCTCATTCTGTTTTCTTGAGTTCTGCGCCTGTTGCTATATGAGAAATGCCACGCGTGAGATTCAGTCCTCATTCAGGCAGGGTGGCCCAATGCAAGAAGGGGCTGATGTAGAACGGAAGTTGGATGGATGCTTGCTTATGTACTCTTCTGCACATGCAACAGATCATGTTGTTTTAGCACCAGGAGGCACTCATCTGTTCTGACCATCAGGCAGGTTGCAACTTTATGGCAGCTCCAAAGTGTTGCAAGAGGAAATTTCACCAGATTCTACTTCAGGATGGGGTGGTTAAAATGTTGTCTACTTAGTTGGCATGTCTCTGGTGCACTCTCTGTATATCTAAGATGTGTGTTGTGCTTTGCAAAGTCTTCAATGCGATTTAAATCTCCGGCTGAGGTAGCTGTTTGAATCTCCTGAGTCCCACATGAATACATCTGTACAAGCCTCTATACCCTGCATTGTGGTTTCTCCCGTATCTTTAACTAACTACAGCTCTGAGCTACAGTTTAAAGAAACAGTCGGTCTTCAAACTTCTTAGCTGCTCATCAGCACCAAGGCACTGGTGCATCCTTCATTTGGGACTTGCTCATTTGCAGAAACCACGGGAACACTTGCATCTCTGTAATGCTGTGTGTGTGTGCGCGCACGTGTGTGTTTGTGTCCCCAAATAGGTTTCCTTCTGCAGATTAAAGGTGCTGGGAGATTATGACAATTAGCACTGGACATAGATTCTCACCTATACATTTTCAGCATGGTCTATAAACAATATGATGCTGTTTTAGTGTACAGATTTTGTTTTTGCTGTTCTGGTATTCAGGATATATGAGGCAAGAGCGTCCTTAATGAATATACAAAGTGAAGGAAAGACATCTATCCCCAAATGCATTTCCTTTTTAAATAACAAAGAATTTTTTTCTGAGGGCAGTTTTCTTTTTGTATTTATTGATGAATAAGTATACATATAGAGTAAAACAGTGTTGCAATTCTTGGTTGAAATTATTGAATTGCTTGTTTCTGTTTCCACATGTGGTGGCTTGGTTTCGCATTGTAATTCTGTTACTCTGTGTGCCATTATTACAGTGATATTTCTATTTAATGTTTACTTGTGGATTTTTCTTTTAAAGGGACACCACCAACTTGCAATCTGATCATTCTCAAAAAAAGGAGTTAAAGTCATTTTGGGTACGACAGCTGCCCCTGAAGCCCACTGCTGACATTTGGGGATTTACAACCACAGTTTCCTATTTTTAAAAATAATCTTGTTTCTTTTGCCTGTTGCTTTGTGACAAGTTCACACAATCGCCAGGGGAAATCAACTATACTGGGAAACAGGGAAACTGACCGTACCCAAAGTGCTTTTAAACGCACAGAGAAAACATAGTGGGGGAAACAAGGGGTGAGGGTAATACTTTTGACTAATCTCTATGGACTATGTTTTGGCACCTTTGTTCATTCTGCGTGTAATTTGACTTTGTATTGATTTAATTGATTTAATTTACTTATGTCAGCTTATAGGAGTGCTAAAAGGAGAAATTAAAAATACACCTCTACCCCGATATAACGCGACCCGATATAACATGAATTTGGATATAACGCAGGAAAGCAGCGCTCCGGGGTGGCGGGGCTGCACGCTCTGGCAGATCAAAGCAAGTTCGATAGAACGCGGTTTCACCTATAACATGGTAAGATTTTTTGGCCCCCGAGGACAGCGTTATATCAGGGTAGAGGTGTATAGACTAAGTGCATCAATTTAAAATAGCTTACCACAATCCCCATCTCTCAAACAATTCCCAACCCCAGCCATTACCATTGTAAATAGTTTCACAGATTAGAGGCAGAATCCAGCCCTTCGTTCTGTAATCTGCGATGTTTCTGTAACAATGATAGGGAACACATTTTGGGGTAGAAATGTGAATTTGAAATGGATGGTGTATCCCATTCAATGTACAAATGATCACTTAGGTTGCTAGACATGAAGCTCTTGTTCTCACAAATAGAGTGGTTTACTTTTATCAGAGGTGTTGTCTTTTGAAAAGAAGCGTGTCTCTCACACTCGGAGAATCCGTGCTCGTGGCAGTGGGTCACTTCTGATTTATCTGCACGTTGTACATTGTTCTTGCACACAGGCACTGCACACGCTAGGACAGCTGGCTGGAGTGGATGTTGTACTGTAAATAGTTGCACGTTATTGTTAACAGTTGCATATAATGAATCTAAAGGGGCAGCAAACATCCTTCTGAAAGCACTTATAGAGCATACAGAGCAGGTGCTTTTCAAGTTCAATATCTTACCCCTCGTTGTGGGGTATTTTGAAACACCAACAGGAATTTTGTTGCGTATCTATTTCTTGCAAAATGTCATGGCCCGAGAAAAGCTCATCCTAGACCAGGAAGCCTCTGTTTCATTGTGCTCTTATTTAGAACCGATCACACCTACTACACTAAAATTGTGTGGGAACATTCACACTGGTAGACACTGGGTCCTTTCTCCTGGCAATGATTCGTGCAAGGGACTTGTGTTTAGCTCTAAGTGCTACAGGTCAATGCTTTGCACACTGATGGGAGCGTAGCTTGCTTGCAGGTAGTGACTGATTCAGAGAGTACTTATGCTGACATTGTGAACTCCATGGTGAAGGGACTGTCTTTTTGCCATGTGTTTGTGACCAGTGAGGCATATGACTGATCTTAGAACTATGGAAAGCCAAAGAATAAATAATAATAAATACAAATAAAATATTGCCCAATGGAAAAATGATTCCCGAGAGCATGGTGTATGGCCCAAAGCTGAAAGCCTTTATTCAGATACTACTGTGATGGGGGTGGATGGCTAGAAAGGATTCCCTCTCCTATGCATTTCATTCCAATAGCTCACAAGTCCTCTGGGGAGCAGGGAACCTGGTGCCGGGGTGGCAGCCTTCGTAGAAGCAAGACGGGCAGTATCTTTGAGAGAGAGGGAGCAGAATGTGAGGCCCCTCCCTACAGGAGCAGCCCTGAGAGTAGAGAGGGGAGGTATAGGGTTGTCTTTTCTCTTCCTCCACCCTCGCTCCCTCACCTGCAGGATGCTCAGAAAGTTGGTCCGAAGTCACCCCCGGCACAGGAGAGGTCAGGTCAGCTGGCTGTGTCCATGGTGGGTGAAATGTGGGCTTGGCTTTCCCCGTGGGGGACGTATGGGTTGGGGGAGCTATAGGCGGTGGTAGCTTGGAGCTGCTCCCCCATTCCCATACTGGACCTTTTACTTACGGGTAAAGTGAGGCTCAGTAAGGCTCTGTCACACAGTCACATGGCGAATTGGTGGTAGGGCTGGATATCCTCAGCCCAGGGGTCCTGACTCTAACCAGGGTAAACGTGCAACATCGTTTAAGCACTCTTCCTAGTTTTGTAGAATTTTGCAGCAAACATTTCCAACAGACCTCTGGTTTCTGGATTTCTGCAGTCTGCAGAGCTCTTGACTCCGTGGAAATAGAAATTGCCGAGACGGGAAATGTTTCATGTTTATTTCCCACTATTCAGGATATAACTACTGAACCAACACACACTTTATTCTTTATCCCTGACTATCAGAACACACATTGCTGTTATTTTTGAAGGATGAATATTTATGTACAGAATGAGAACCCAAAAAATCAGTATGTTGGTTCATCAATGTAAACCAGTTACTTTCTGTTTGTTCCTGAGAAAATAGATTTGATTTTCTTATTTGACGATGAATGTTTTTGGCAGGATGTTATCTTGGAGTTCATTTTATTACTCCAAGAGTAGTAAGAAAACAGCAGCTCTGTGCTTAGCTGGCTGAACATGCCATCATGGGCTCTGTGGATTGTTTTCCAGATATATTTTGATATCAGTTTAGATGAAGTTTCCTGTGATTATTTCTGGAATTATGGATAGTTCATGAGGTTCTTGTTTATCTTAGGCAAACTATACAGCAGGAGAAGCAGACAGAGGGTTTAATACACATATTTAAGGGGAGAAGAGAGATGTATTTGCAAATGCAAGTTAGATCTTGTTTGACATTCCATCAGTTAGTCACAGAATCCTGACGATCTTGTGGGAGATGTAGAGAACTGGAGGTCTTACTTGGAAAAGCTTGATAGCTTTTTTTTTTTTAAAGCGATTATACTGTAAACCAGTAACTTTCCTTTGGGTGAGGTTAGGCTCCCAAGTTAAAACATGTCTCTTAAGTCTGAAATCTGGTTAGTTGCAAGCATTTCAGACTGACTTTGTTTGGGGGGAGGAGGAGTGTGAAGATCTGTGCCCGTTTGTCACGAGAAATCATGCTTTTACAAACAATATATTTAATGACTTGTCGTTTAACACATGTACATTTCCAAGTGCGATTATACACTCTGAGCCATGATGTGTGACAGCAGGGACAGTCCTTCCGCCCAGAGCAAAGGGGTTGGATTGAGAACAGCTCACAATGGCCTCAGCAATGGAAGACTGGATGATTCAGGGTAAGGCCAGATGGTGATTTGCACATCTGGATTGCTGGGTGAGGTCCAGCTGAGGCTGGGAGTGAGTGACAATAATTACCTGTCTGAGGACAGTTTGGTGGCCTCTGTGCTCTGAGTTCAGATAGCAGCAGACTGCCTGAGCAGAAATACCGAGGGATGGATGGCCGAGGAGACAGACTTGGCTAGGACAAGGTGAAAGGAGTGAATGTAGGGAGACTGAAATAGAGTCTGTTCCCTGGACATGGTTCCCTCAGAGGTGTCTTGGAACACATGTGCAGGACGCTATCTGGAGAAGGCTTGCACGGCTTGTGCTGTTCCTGTTGTATGGATGAGCTCAGGCTTTGCAGTAGACACTTTTTGGATCATTCTATTCACCTAAAAGAGACCCTGTGAAATTGAACAAGGCCCCGAGGCTGGTAGGAGTTATTACAAATACTCTCTTGGCTGTTCATGGTCTTAGTACAGTTGACAAGAATATGTGAGAAGTTGCCATAAGAGAACACGTGAAAAAGCCTATAGAATAATGGGTAAAAAATGTATAACTCTTTCCATTAAACATCATAGGGGGAAAACGGTAGGAAAATTCTGTAAAGATTCTTCATGAGCAAATCTCAGATGAATTCAGTGCTTTAATTCAATGGATGTGTCTCATAGCCACTTTGCTAGAATGTTCAGCCATAGAATGCGAAAGTCCTTAGCTTCTCCAAAGACTAGGTTCTACATGTAATAGATCAAACTTCTCTCAGATCAAAATGATAATCTCATGAGAACAGGCTTTTTCATTTGTGAGATTTCCAGAGTGTTCTGACTGCATCTGAATAGGAAACACCAGAGGAGCAATGCTTGAGGTGGAGAATTGAGGTATTTCTCCTCTGATCCCAGGTGACACCAAAAAATATGCTAAATTTTTTTTTTTTAAAGTTCACATTTTTGGAATTGGTTTTTTTTCAACCTCAGAAAAAGGCTGGATTTTGGTCTGAGTTTTGGATGTAGAATTAGTCAGTTTTTGTTTTTCCCGGAGTGGTTCTGCCACACTTACATGGTATTTAAGGCCATAGAATTTACCAAATAGAGGAGAACAAATTCCATCTTGTGCCGTTATGACACGGGCATGCCCAAACATGCCCTAACATGCCCAGGCAAGCATATTACACCTATGTCTGACCAGCTTCATGATACTTCACCAAAGTGGGGGAAAACTAAGAACTAGCTGATCGCCATGGTTGTTGTGAGAGGTTTGTATGGCAAATATTTTAAGGGCTACGTAAAATGTAGAATACTGTGGTCCCAAACTGTTGGAGATGAAACGTCACCTGAGGTGGGGAGGGTCTCAGGTAACTCAGTCAAGAGTGAGAATCATCAACATCTTTGGACCCAGCCCAGCCTGGTGTTCACAGTCTGGACCAGATGCAGGCCTGAGCATCTACAAAGACAAAAACAAACAAACAAAAAAACTCCAACAAAAGATTCTGAACAGGGGACCCTCAAGGGCTGAGCTGAAGTAAATGAACTGATTATGAAAAGAGACAAAAAGTCTGGGGCTGCATAGAAGAAGAAGAAGAAGAAGAAGAAAGGGCACAAGATGTTATTCGTTACTGAGGTGACAATCTGCCAGTATGCACATCCCATGAAAAGTGGATCCCACCTCTCTGGACTGGACCAGTGCTGTTAGGACTGACCACTGGGTGAGAAATACTTTATTAGACTGAAAGGGAACTGGTTAATAAGTACAGGCTCTCGACTGCATTTTATATTTTATGTAACACTGTAACCTGGTGGTTCCAGTCCTTTTATTTGCATCCATTTTGGATCTTTATCTTAAGCTGTGCTAAATAAACTTCTGTCTGGTTTTACAGTGGACACGACCCAGTGCCTTGCACTGAAGAGAGTGCTGACGTGAGAGGAGGCTGGTGGACGGGGGTACACTGCTTCCATGGAGGCAGCAGATCAGTGTACATTGAGGGTATCCAGAAGATGAGGGACTGGGCACTCGAGTGTAATGAGGTGGCATGTGCTAATTGTTAGCCTGCAGGGGGAACGAGCGGGGAGGGGCTTGCAGAGCCGGGAGCAGAGCACGGGAGGATTTTCCCCTTTGGGCACAGATAAGGCTCTCTCATGCTGTGAGCAGGTGATAGTGATTCACACTGGACACCTTGGTAACCCCAGAAGTGTCACAGACATCAGCTGTTAATGGAAATATTTGACAATGGAAATTCAGAACAGAGGCCGAAAACCAGCTTTATAAGAAGGCAGGACCTGGCCCAGTACATACAAAACAAGCCGGGGTAAATCTGGCCAATTATCTTATTTTCACTCTGCATCAAAGCTGTGCGTTTGAGCATCTCCCAAACCGTGGACTGCATTATTGCAAACTGCTAACAGACAACATCACTTGTGTAAAATGAATTGTACAGCATGCCTTTGAAAGGTGATTGCAACGTTAATCCACTCTCACAAACCTAAATAGGGAAACTGGGTAGGTGTGTGCATGAGTGGGTGTGAAGGGGTGAATGGATGGATATGGGTGTGCATGTGTAAAGTGAGAAATAGGCCCTATTTGCAACAATGCGATCATCTTATCGGCGGGTATGTTAATGACGCGGGGGTGTGTGTGTGTGCTCTGTGGGCTGTATGTACCAAGTTCACCACCAAGTAATTCAGGTGCTGTTTGTGGTATTCAAGACATGCCATGCAGGGGAATGTTTGCTTGTTCCAGAGTGGAGGCCTTGTCAAGGATTCATTTACAGAGTCTGGTAGTACCACTTTGTATGGACAGAGGGCACTCTAATGACTCTTATGAGTATCTCGAACGAACTTTGCCGCTGTGTCCCTCAGTAAATTGCAACTTTTACCAGATAAAATTCCAACCCTTCCCAGGGCGTCAGTCTCATAACTTTCTACATTTGCCTTGGAGGAAATGCCCCTACTCCCCCAAAGCAAACAGCACGTTATAACTGAAAAGCAGCCTTAAGTCCATGAAAAATCTGAGAGAGGAACAAAAAATGGCTGTGAGACGGGGGTTGCTCCATGGTTTAACCAGTGGCCTGGTGGGGAAGGCATGGGGTGTTTTCTCCAGCCCCCCCCCCCTTGATATTTTTATATTTAGGAGTATTACTTTCTTTTTCAGTGTGATCCCACAAACAGAGCCCGTGCATCCAACTTCTCCCTGATTCTGAGGGTTTCCTGTCCCATGGATGCATGCATGCATCTCCTAACAGAGAAAGAGGAGATCTCATTTAAGAGAAGGATCCTTTGTCCTGTTCTGGTGTGAAATATTGTGCAACTCTCTCCCCTTTTTCATCCCTGTGAAATCAACAGGAGTTTGCCACTGACTTCAGGAGCAGGATCTATTGATATATCTGCTGACACACCCCTATCTTCATAGTTTCTGAGCACCTGGGGGCTATGATGAGGTTTGGTTGGTGACATTTGAGCCATAAAGCCCATTTGGTGGTCTGGTTTGGCAGAAGTAACAGCTGTGTTCTGCCTTGATTTCCTGGTCCTTATTCTTTGGACAGTCAGACCTAGATTTCTCCAGTCTGCAGCTCTAACCCATTCAGAATCATTTAGGTTTTAGTGTATGTTTCCGGGAGATAGCAGAGGGGGCTGCTTTTCAGACAATCAGTGGGAGATGATCTCTCTTGCTAAACTTGATTACATGACCGGAAAGCTTTGTATGAGCACAGGGTAGATAAAGAATTTCAGTTTGTCATTAAGTCCAAGATTTTCAACAGGGACCAGTGATTTTGAGTCCTCACGTTGAGACTTCTTAAAGGGCCTGATTTCCAGAAAGTGCCAAGCAAGCATCCCCCTCTGAAAATCAGGTCCCTTTAATTCAGGCATCCACTATCAGTAGTCGCTTTGAAAATAATATGTGGGGTGAAAGTTAAATCAGGAGGCAAACTGGTGTCTGTAGTGTCCCTTCAATGGGAGTTAGTCCAAAAACCGAGATGTGAAATGTCACTCTGGGGCCTGGGAGTGGGCATCACTGACATAATAGGGTCATGACAGGCCAAGAGCGAGGTTCATTATCGAAGAGGGAGAATGTGTGTGTGCGTGTGTCCATCTGGGTTAACAAGCAGCATCAGACCCACATTTTCACAAGCTCAGAAGTACCCCTAAGCAAGACATACAGTAATTTCTGTTAGCAAACGATTATTAAATGTCATGTTTAACAAAGGGACCTCATCTTGCGGCTGATCTATTGAGGGAATGACTGACCTACAGCTATAAGCTAGAGGAGTCCTGTAGAACAAGTGGTAGACATGGTGCTGGAGGTCCTCAGTTCAATCCCCAAAGGTGATTCACGACGGTGCCCGTTGCGAACGAACCTCCAGCAAACCCCACCTTTGTTTCACTGCTATGATGAGGCCTTGCCATTGGCCAGCAATTGCATCTTTGTGCAGAAAGTCCCACCTACCAATGTGAGTCGTTTTGTCCCATATATTTGATTCGGTCGGCCTTATGGAACTGAATGCAGCAGCCAATTGCATCTCCCCTCCCCCCCCCACCTCCCGGTGTCATGGAGGGCAGACAGGACATGGTGCAGGATGCCTAGGAAAGGTGTGCCCTTTGAAAGGTCGGGCAATAGGTGCCCAAAGGCCTAAAAGTGGCTGGGAAACTGGTGCTTAGAAGTCCGCCTCCCCCTGATGCTTAGAAGTCCCAGAGCTGTCCGTGCAATATATCATTACTCGGTGCATTCCCCCCCAGGGAAATGCATTCTGTCCCACTTTGGTACAGTGGTGACCTTTGCTCAAGCCTACCCTTGACTTTGTTATTGGGCTGTCTGCCAAGGATTCCCTGGGCTGAGCCCAGAAGCTGTGTTTTGCAGCATGTATGTACATGTACACACATCGCTGTCTGGTTCTGGGCACGCTGCAATTACCAGGAGATAGAGACTTTTCGAAGTTATTTTCTCCTAAATTTCTTACAGCTCCCGAGTGGTCTTTGTTGCTTTGGGGGCAGCGGAATCATGGTTGTGGGTTTCACCCACAGGTTGTTCCAAAGGGACTAGAGTCAGAGTTTGACGATTCTTTATGGGCTGCTGCGATCCCTCAGTATCGTCTGCATGGGCTACGGCTGGGCTTTTGGCATTAAATGCTGTCGGTGGTGTTAGACTAACTGGGGGGAGCACAATCAGCCTGCGATGTGATGGCAAGCGGAGGAAAGAGACACATGAGGAAGAGTTTGTCTAATCGGTGTCACTTTCCTGATGGGAAGAATTGGGAACAGCTAGAAAAAAATGAGGAAAGTTAAATAGATCTGGGAGGGAAAATGAAGAAGGAAAATGCACGAAGGAGGAGTAAAGCTGGAAGAGAAAGGAGGGAATGAAAGAAGAAATAAGGTGTATTCCAGTAGTTTGGATAATGATATGAACTAAACATGATCCGCAATTGCTAACCAAGCAGATGTGACAGGTGAGATATGTGTAACTAACAGGCAGGCCCCACTTATTTGCTGATGTGTCTATGTTCAGCATAACCCAGCACAGCTAGTTTATGGACAGGAATCAAGCCCCGGAGTCCTGACTCCAGCCCTGTACCTGGTCACCAGACCATCCTACTTCCCTCTGTTATCACTTCGCTATGTCTCCACAGTGCATCTGCATAGATAGCAGATTGCCACAGCACAGCCTTGCTTCCCAGAGCTGATAACAATGAATCCACTTGGTGGGTCAGAGCTTGAAGGCAGCTCTTTGCAGCGGAGTGGATCCTTTTAAAACCCTGTGCTGGCTCCGAGTGATACCACTGCTAACGGAGTGCAGCGTGTGCATGGAGACTGGAGCCGTGGGCTCCGCCCTCACATTCCAGCCACCAGTGTAATTCATTCAAGGTGACTCTTCTGGAGCGAAGTGGGGAGCAGGGAGCATTTTCCTCCACACACGTGAGCGGTTTTTTCCTGAGTACTGGGCATGCATGTGTTTTAAGGACTCTCCTCTCTCTTCCAGCCTGGCTCCGTCTCCCGATGGAGTCTGCAGTGAAGGCACAACCCTGCACTTGTGGCATCTCACTGCTTTGCTATGAGAATAAAGTCACATCGCACAGGCATCAAGGTGGGATCTGATGGGAGGGTAGATGGGTAGTGACTGGGTGGTGGAAGCCCCTGTGTTTACACAGAGGCATCTCAAGCAATGAACAAACCCTGGGAAGAAAGATAATCAGAAAGGCTGGAAGGTAAATTCAAGGCGTCAGCATCAGTCTCTCTTCAGAACTGATTCTTTTGTTTTCAGTTTACTAATAGATCTTCCTTCCTTCCTTCCTTCCTTCCTTCTATGAAATAGTGTAAAGTCTGGCTACTGCTGAGCATCTGGGTTGGGGCTTCTCTACAGCTAAGGTGGGCCCAACCTACAAAAGAGATCCAGAGTTCAAACCCCACAAAACTTAGGTTGGCTGGACTCTGGGGGTTTGGTTCAGCCCCTTAGAAAGACAGGAGCCATTTGCAAAGTTTGGCTCCTGGCCTGGGTTCCTGTGTGAAGTTTGGGAGTGTTTGGCTCAGGGGTGGGGTTGGTTTGGTCCCACATGAACTGAAAGTGCTGCCATTTGAAATGGAAGTGAATGAGCCCTTACAGAAAGGTCCCTGATGGAACCAACGGGGATCTATAGAAATCCCTCTGAACATTTCCAGAACTTAACAGAGGATGAGAGCCTTTCCATCACACTTGTTCTGGCATCCTATGGAGTTCTGTAGTATTGGTGTATTTTGTAGGGTGAGCTCTAAGATCATTATCATTTTCTAGTCAATAGGCCATTCCCATAAGGGGAGTAGCAGAAAACAGCAAATATACATCTCTTCCTAGCGACGCGGTGATTTCCCTGCTAGCGAAAGAGGTGGTTTTACACTGTAAAGTGCACTGGCAATCCAGGAATCTTGGCACCTGGCTGCCTCCATTATGGATGAAGCTGACAAAAGGGGGTGATGTCAATGTGTCAGGTTTTATCCCTTTTACAAGTGGTGACCTGTTTTAAAAACAAACCAACCCAGAGGAGGTATTTCAGCTAATGTTCCAGTGCGCTGGCCCTTTAAGGAGGCTGTAACAGGACACCTGAAGTCCTGGAGAAGTGTAGCTGAGATTTCATTGTCTCTAAACTGGCTGGTGTTTTCTTTTTTTTCCCCTCCTCCCCTTTTCCCTTCCTCCAGTCCCAGTTTAATTTGCTGAACAGCAGCATGGATCAGAGCATCGGCAGCAGAGCGGCTTCCACCAGCCCTTACAACTCTGAGCACCCCTCCAATGTCCCAACGCATTCTCCCTACTCGCAGCCCAGCTCTACCTTTGATGCCATGTCCCCAGCTCCTGTCATCCCCTCCAACGCTGACTACCCTGGGCCCCACCACTTCGAGGTGACGTTCCAGCAATCCAGCACAGCCAAGTCTGCCACTTGGACAGTAAGTTGCATGAGTTCGTCTTGACTTCAGTAGAGAGATGCATGTGTGTCTGTAGAAATGTTCGCAATGAATCTGTGTCAAACCCTTTACTGTCTCTGTATCATTTCGCAGAAGGAGACACAGTGCATGTTTATATACCGTGGACGTTGCAATGTCAGCTGCAACATGTATAGTTATTCGATAGTCAGCAGAGGGTATTTTGGTTGCCACCTTTAGAGGTAGCAAATATAACTCAAGCCTGACAAGCAAAACTTTGGGAAATAGTGGGGTTTATTTTCAGGATTTATTTCCAGACACAGTAGATCCCTAGATTTTTCATATTTTTTTATTTCTGTTGATTTGTAATAGCAAATGAATCACTCAAGCTCTAGGAGCCCTGATGAGAATTAAACTTGCAGCCACAAAAATATCATTCAGCAACATCACACAATAAGAAAAACGAACAGAGCAGCCAGTGGATAACACAGTTGCATAGACCTGTCCCTACAAGTACGCCAAAAGCCAGCCACTCAGCCCATGGCTTTCACAGCATGTCTTGAGGTCTATGAAAAGCGTCATCTCAGCAGAGCAAGGGACAGGGAAATGACTGAGAGAAGAAGGGTGCTGCTTTTCTCATCAGCGGTTAGGTCCTAAATTCATGTCATAGGGGCTTTTGCATAAGCATGGCCCATAAAGAAAAAAAATTATTGACACTTATTTATTTTTAAAACATTTCTGTCCTAGACATTTCTCTGGAAACAAAGTATTCACAAAAAAACTCCCAGTGCAACTAAAGCACCCTGGGAAAATAGATGCATCTTATAGACAGAATTCCTTTCCCTGGGGGAATGCCTGCCAGGGTATAAAGACTGAGGTGAGACAGCTGACACAGAAAGGGAGCAAAGGGGTTTCCTGTAGGGTTATGGTTTGACCGTGCTACCAAACCAGCACAGCAGATCTTGAGTAACATGTATCAGCCCTACGTGTGACAATGACTTATTTTTGGAAGCTGATGTGTTTAATTACTGTGAAAGGCCTTTTAATGATGGACAAAAAGTTGTCTTCCGGCTGCTTAATGTATGGGCTAAGAGCGTTGAAACCCCAAATAGCTGCAGCTCCTATTCTGTTCTTGTCAGTCCAATACATGTCACCCCTCTAGCTGCTGCGTGTGGGAATGGAAAGTGCACTCGGAATATTGCCTAGTGGGAGCGTGGCGGGGAAGGGGTTAAAAGGGTGATTTATAACAGCTGTCTCCCAGCAGTTTGTTTTGTAATTCTAGACAGCCAAGCTGCCCCATGACAATGAATAGGGAGAGCAGTGAGGGGTCACCTCCGCGGGGCTCCCAGGTGAGCAGGCAAGGGAGATGAACGGGACTGCTGAATTCTAAGCATTCCCAGCACAGCGCTGAAGTAGGGAACTCCTATCCCGGTGCCCTCAGCACACAACGAGCTCTCGTCGGTATGATCTCCCGGCAATTCTACGCCAAAATATACTGGATTCTGGTATCGGCAAAAAATAAGGAGCCATTGTGGTGTAAAATAAAGCAAATGCAAGGTCAATCCGTATGGCGTAGCACTGACCACTCAGTCTTCAGCAGCGGCTCTAAGACAGCAACAGAGCTTCTAAAGCAAACCAAAAATAAATCTGGTTTTCAAGGGATCATCACTTACTTCATGGCTTGGCGTAAAGGGCCAGAGGCTCTGGTGTAAATAGCTGAGGAGCCGGCCCAAACATTTTATGGGGAATCTGTACCTGGCCAGCATTCTAGTTAAGAGGACAGGGTGTCTGGATGGCAGTGTATCCCCTGCCCCTCTCTGGGTCTGTGATGTGTAGATTAACAATGGGGTATCTCCCTGGGTTAGGTCTGGGATTAACATTAGGCCCTGAGGGTAAGAAACAACCCTAGCCTGTTCGTCTTCCCTTGGGGGGAAAGTTCCCTCGGTGAAATGTGAAGGTCAGTAGGAATTGCCCAGCTAGTGGAGGGACTCAGGCCTGTGATAGGAGCCAGGTAAGAACCTAGGTAAATCGGTAGGGCCAGATTTGGATGAAAGATGGAATTTTCTGCCCAAACCCTGGTTCTTTGATGGGGCTGTTCAAAAGGAAGGGATGCCAAATGGAAAACAAATGTAGGCTACTGTGATGGGTCTCATCTCTGAGATTCCTCCCTCCTTGGGCACTCCCGTGAGCTGGGAGCCACCACGTGGATCGGGGGTAGCATGGTGGTCATCGAACATGGTTTGGTCAGATACAAAAGGCAGAGCTGCTTTAATCGTGAGGCCTGCACTTTGACATCCCATCCCCTGACAGTGCAGGTGAGATACTAATAATCAGCCTGGCGGCAAACAGCACAGAAAATAAACTCAGCATTTCCCAGGGGGATTCAGTAGCCTACTTGGTCTGGTATTTCCCACCAGTGATGCAAGCGGAGTGTATCAGCTACAAACTCCTGAAAGACAATGAAAAGCCAGAGACGGTGCAGCCTGTGCTAGCCAGCTGGCTTCACTGGGACAGGAACAGATCCCGGATAGCAGAGAATGTCCTCCTGGATTCTTACAATACTCCTGACATTAATACACACAGACACAGAGCTGTGGACAGGAGCTGTTCAGTACATGTGAATCAAGGGAAAGCACCTGCTGAAGGAGCACCCACTGATCACAGTTGAATGAACCATTAGGAAAATGCCCTTTTCCTGCTCTCAAATGCTCACTGATCATAGGATTTGTGCCTGGAATACACACACTGTGTATATACCCAATGCCACATCATTCCCACAATAGCAGCAGCTAGGGTGACCAGATGTCCCAATTTTATAGGGACTGTCCTGATTTTGGGGTCTTTTTCTTATATAGGCTCCTATTACCCCCCACCCCCGTCCCGATTTTTCACACTTGCTGTCTGGTCACACTAGCAGCAGCAACAGTTAAGGACAGAGCAGCACAGAAACAAGTGCGTTGGGCTCGTCCCGTACGGCGCACAGCCACTGACTGCATCACAGCCCTCGTTCTGTTTCAGTGCCATTGTTCTATCGCTTTCAGCTTTGTTGCTGACTGTGGTGTCCCAGGTTAGTGGAACCTCTGTTTTTGGGACTGGCGAGTGTGTTCTCTGTCACAAGAGATCCGGGCATGCTCAGCTTCATTGATGATGTCTCCACTGCATGGGCATCCACACAGCACTGATTATACTACCAACATCCTCTGCCGTCATGCACTGGGCTCCACATAAAAGCTAGGGTGGATACTTTTGCGGGATATTCAGTTCTACAATTATTACAGAGCCCTGCTCAAGAAGCTGGGATCTTCCCAGGACCTTGCACTAACGCAGGACAAATGATCGAAATCAGGATATTCTTATCTCACGGGAAGCACAGTGGAACCTGCTTTGCATTTCATTCAGAGTCAGTAGAATTCCGCTTAGAATGAAGTAGAACGAAAGTCCCAGACTGTTTCAGCATAGCACACTGTGGTGGCTGCAACCCTGGTTTATTGTATCCTTACACTTGGAATGAAGCTGATCTGTGCGGGGGGGAGGAAATGACTAACATGAGAGGCTAGTTTTCATGTTTGGAACCCCAAATTATCATCCCCAGCCATGCATTCAAGTGCCCAGATCAGCTTTAACACCTGAACGAGGCATGTAAGCCCACATGGCTCAAATATATTTTTGAAAATTAGCCTCCAGGTAGTTGTAGGCACTTCGATACCACAGTAAAAGAATGAATATGTGGAATGAATGTGTGAGATAGATAAAAATTGGATTCTGCTCTCATATACTCCACTGCAAGTCAATTTGGAGTAACTCCACTAAAGTCTGTATAGTTACAACATGTAAAACCTGTGCGAGATCAGAATCAGGCCTATCATTTCCCTGTATTTTGGACAGTGAAAATTGTGTCAGATGCTTGGTTCCAAACATCAGCTGTGTTGCTGGAAGAAGCATAAGTTCCCATGTGACTCTGCAGTGACCATTGTAATATCTTCTCTTTTAACAAATACTGGTCATGCTGGATTGGCAGCGAAACTCATCCCTGATTGACAAAGTGTCTGAACTTTGTAATTTTGTATTTTCTGTTAAAAGAAAGAGATTATTTTCCAGGTCTGTTTTCTCTCCACTAGACTGCATTCTTTATTTCCCCACTGGATACAACACTGGAGAATGAGTATTTGTGCAAAGAAAATGATTACAATTGAATCAAGTGATCACAGTCTAATTTCGCTTGCTATATGCAAACAGCAGACAGTCTCGACCAAAGAAGTACTAATCAGCGGTTAGGAAATACAGACAATTGATAAGGGAAGCTAAAGGTATCAATGAAAACTCTATGGCCAGTGGGGTTGAGGACAGCATGAAAGATTTCTTTAAATATATCAGGAACAAATGAAATCCTAGTACT
This sequence comes from Trachemys scripta elegans, assembly GCF_013100865.1. NCBI lineage: Eukaryota > Metazoa > Chordata > Testudines > Emydidae > Trachemys > Trachemys scripta. Next base: position 3,596,268 of record NC_048316.1, on the reverse strand, counting down.
GCTATAATTCTGATACTAAACAAAGATGGCAAAATTATTAATCATGATGCAGAAAGTAGTAGTCCACAAATATTTCTGTTCTGTGTTCAGAAAGAAAAAAGATGTTTTCATATCTTATAGAGATACAGAAATGTTTTCTATTCCATCAGTACTAGGAAGGATTGTAAACAACAACTATTAAACATTTTAAAATCAACAGGACCATATAAATTGCTCCCATGAGCATTAAAAGAATTGGCCAAAGAGCTCTCTGAACCACTAGTGTTAAATAAAACTTGGAGCACTGGATTGGAGAGAAAAAAGAAAAAGCCAGTGGATGATCAAAGACCCGCTTGGCCAGTTAGCCTGATAATGATCCAAGGCATAATCATGGGTAGGCTGATAGGGGGATACAATCAGTAAAGAATTAAAAGGGGCTAGCATAATGAATACCAGTCAATATGGATTTATGGAAAATAGATCTTGTCAATAGGTCTTTGATGTTGTGTTTCAATGAGGACACAAGTTTGGTTGATAAAGGTAAGTGTGTTGACATAATATACTTAAACTTCTGTAAGGCATTTGACTGAGAGTATCTCTACACAGAGGAATAGTGCACAGCAAGCCTGGGTTTAAATCTGCAGTGACCAGCTTGCCACGCACTAAGTGGCTATGTGGATCCTGGTACCACACACCGAAAGTTGCATAGTGTGCTTTGACATACTGCTATTCCAAGTACTTGCATGGGAAAAGATTTCTGGTAGTACGGGGCTCTTTAGTCTAGAATTAAAAAGCATAATGCGGTCCAATGCTTGGAAGCTGAAGCTAGACAAATTCAGACTAGAAATAAGGCGCAAATCTTTAACAGTGAGAATAACTAACCGTAAGAACAACTTACCAAAGGTTGTGTTTCTCCAACACTTGAAGCATCTCAGTTAAGGCTGGATATCTTTCTAAAGAGAAGCTCTAGCTCAAGCATCAAGTATGGGCTCAGTGCAGGAATTACTGGCAAGGTTCCCTGGCCTGTGCTAGGAGGGAGGTCAGACAAAATCGTCATTTAGCCCTTAAAATCTGTGACTTTATGAATCTATGAAAGGGAATAACAGAGAAAGGGACCGAGGCTTCAGTTGCAAATTGAGGGCTTATGTGGGTCAGAGAATGTTTCTTTAGGGCTTCTCCATGGGAATCTCCTGCAGAAGATGCATGTGACTCGGGAGTGCCTGTCCTGTGCACTGACCGTCAGACCAAACCTGTCTCTCAGCAAAGCGTTAGTGGTTTCTGTCTCTTAGCACAATCCTTTGGAAATAAAGCCGTTGTTGTATTTTATGCAAAACCTTGGAGCCAGGTTGTTTTTTCTAACAATCTCTTTGTTAGAAAAGGCCATGAGGTGGGCCAGACCCTGAAAATGAGATTTTTTCTGTGCCTTGGAAGGTCCCTCTGGTGGCTTGTTTCCTGGGGTGGGAGGAAGGGAGTGGATCTGTAGTAGTACAAGACAGGGCATGCAGGGTGCCTACCTGCTTGTTGGAAGCTGTCAGGACTCTCCGTTGCCTGGAGCTGCCTGTACATGCTAGAGCTGGGAGCCGATCTCGGCTGTTTTCTCACATTCAGCCCCCTTGCCACGCCAGCCAGCTGGTAACTGATAGATAATTAGTATTTTTCTCAAGTACAATTTCAGACTGACTGCTGCTTCCCTCCCCTCTAAAAACATTATCGTCCTCACCAAAGCCAGCAGAACCGTTAATAGGGTCTTTGGCCTCCCGCGGCCTCACTGAAAAAGAGCCCTAGGAATCAAGCTACCCTCCTCCTTCAGATCAGGACTTGTCCCTGCATTCCCTGATGACCCAGAACAGATGAAGGGTCCATCCAGTCCAGCATTGTGGGCCTGAGTCTCCATTGGCTGGCCTTGCTAATGGTTTACACTAGCACTTTGCACTCTCTTCGCTCAGGTGGATATGACTGCACGTGGTGCAGGCAATAGAGAATCAGACCCCAGCTCTGCCACAGAAGGTGTAACTCTCCATCCTGGTCCTGGTGAGGATGTTGTTCTTGGAGGAAGGAGACAATGTTCACCCCAGACCTCAGCTGCTGACCAAGCTCGCACTCTGAAGCTAGAAACTGATAGTCTTCAAAATGAAGTGGAGCAGTGCTGGACTGAAATCTTGACATAGGCCTGGGGTGGATTTAGTGCCCAGTTCACTTACATTGTTTCAACCACAATCCAGAGAATGGAACCAAGCTGCTAAGGGAGACTGTGACCATCTCCGTGACTGGAGAGATTCAAGGCTGGGACTAGAGATCAGCCTGTCAGGGATATGAATAGTTCTGGACCAGGTGACCCAATCCAAACCAGGTCCAACCCCAGAGCTAAGTCAGTTAGATACTACAGTGATGGGCATGTTATAGGAGCCTAATTAGACTGATTCTCCAATTTCACAGCTTGATTTCTTACTGCATAAATGTTAGGGCCAGGGGCTGGGATGGGGAGAGCAGGGAAGGGAGAGGATGACCGAACAATGTATCCCAAAAGTTGGTTGCGCCTGCTACAGTCATCATCTAAAATACCCTGTAAACGAACAATGGCAAAAATCTGTCTCCCTCTAGCAGCAGCAGTAGGAAATAACTAACTCCTGGCACCGCTCCTTAATGATGTGGAATGCTCAACAGTCTGCTGAATGTCCCTTAATAAGGGCCGTGGCCGTGAGTCAGATCACACTCTGCCTCTGAGCTCTGCACACTTGTGCTTGTCTCCAAGCAGCTGAAAAGAAATCTGAGTGGGTGAAAGAGGTGGAATGGCAGAAATAGGAAAGCATCCGCAGCGGGGGTCTGATCCAGAGACCACTGACGTCACTGGGAGTCTTTCCATTGGCTCCAGCTGGGCATGGCTCACGCCCCTAAGTCCCCGCTACAGTGGGATTGCGGAGAAAGGCCCATGGCAGTGTTCGTGAGAGCTATTTTCGGCAGGCCCTGGGAAGACGCTGGAGCAGTCGGCTGTTCCAACATGACCGTGGTATCAGTTACATTATCTCAGAAGTTTATGGAACGCACTGATTGATGTGAGGCCTTTTGCTCTTTAGCATGAAGAGCGAATTCTCCCTCCTTGGTGCTGCCAGCAGAGCCCAGTTAGACAGTTAGGGCCCCTGTAAATTAGCAGCACTGCATCAAAATATTCCTGGGCCCCTGCAAGCTCCATTCACCCCTGCGTGACACCTCTGAGGTCCTCTAAAGTCAGTGAGGCCCAGCTGAGTTATGTCAGCGGAGGGACCGGACCTTGTTCCCTATGTGGTAACAACAGAAAGTCCCATGTGGTGAGAATCAGTCTCCTTCGGGAGCCATGAGCAGTGGTCACGGAAAGCATTCTTCCAGGCCTGATTTCCATGGCTCTGAGTATGCACGTACATGCACTGAAACGCAAGAGCAATTTGCATGCTTGGCCAGGTACATGTTTTCCAGGCACATTTTGGTGCTTGTGAAAATCTCTCCCTGTGTTTCTGTCTCTGAACCAATGGAAAATAGACCTGACTTGACGCCAGACCTGGTAGCTACGGGCACCCAGTCTGAGTTCAGTGAGCTATGTGAGGAGTGGGTGGCTCTGATGCCTAGGTGTGCCCAGGCCTGAACCTCACACATTATTTTGAGGGGGGTTTTCTTGCCATTTTAAACACATTTGTAATTACAAATAAATAAAGGCATGTTTTGTGCTCGCCACGGGAAGCCGGTGCAGTCCTGCACTGAAGACAGACGCGCACTCCCCCCACCCCCTGTATAGTCAGAGGCCACTCAAGGCAACCTGCTGCCCAAGGCAACACTTGAGTATGATGCCCCCCACCTCTCAGATTTTGCCCACCCACCTGTCGTGTTATGACAGAGGGGCAGTTGAGCCAAGTTTAAGTGAGTGGCGTTGAAACCTGGCTCCTGGGGGTCGCAGGTTTGGCCCTATCCGTGGTCATGATGGAGGGGTGGCCAGGCCAAATCTGCTGCCTTTCACCAGTGTGAGCCATGGTCACCAAATCGCTCTTTTCACTGGCCTTTTCCCTCTCTAGCCCCGTCTGCTCCTCTTTTCACACTGTCCCCTGCATGGACCAGGAGCCCAATAATGCCCAAACCTCAGCCACACTTTCACACTCCCAGTGTTTGAGTGGCGGTGAAATTAGACAAAATTCCAGCCCAGATTGATTGGCCTTGTTACCCAGATCACAATAGCTGCAGCACAGTTGGCGCTAACTGCCCCCTGGCTGGCTATCTTTCCAAAGAGTCCTTGGACTGCATGGGCTGTGAAGGGTGAATTTCCTTCTCCTCCCATCCTCTGGGCTGCCCCGGATGAAGTGCCCAGCTGCAGAGCTTGCACTGATGCAGCCTACACCACACCTATTCTGTGCATAAAGAAAGGCCTTGATTCTCCCAGGCTGTCAGTCGGGTACCTCTCACAACTGGCTGATTCACTTGAAAAGAGGAAAACGGAATGCCGGGTCCTTTACAGAATCGCTACCAGGCACTGCTGGGGGTGGGGGAGGGAAGTCAGACAGCCCACCTGATTGTAGCAGTCCTCGTTCAGCGGGGTTTGTTCTCTAAAGAGGGGCATGTTGATCTCATCTGGAAGGCTGTTTGCCTGCTGTATTTTCTCCTGCTACGTGGGGAGGATTAGGTTTTTTCCTCTTCTGTATTAGAGCAGATTAGTGACATTCTCATACCCTCCAGTGGATTCTGGTGACGGATTCAGGGGCGGGAGCAATGTACTTGTGCGTTGCCATCCTCAGCAGCTTGGAGAGAGGATGGTCTTGTGGTTAAGGGATTGGAGATCTGAGCCAGTTCCCAGCTCTGCCACAGACTTGGGCTTGCCACTTGTCTTTCTGGGTCTCAGTTCCCCATCTGTAGAATGGGGATAAAAATCACTTCTTTTCCTGCCATTTGTCTGTCTCGTCTATTTCAATTGTAAGCTCTTTGGGGCAGGGACTGTATCTTACTATGTTGCCCCATGTACTTAGGGGGCATGTGGCAGGAAGCTGACATCTGCTATGCAAATGGTTGAATGCCTGTTCCCAATGGTTTACTTGCCAAAGCAAAATCATCTTAAATCTTGTTTAGTAACTAGGCTCCTTGGATTTACACCTTGTTCCAGTGATTGAAGTGCAGGAATTTTCTGGGCCATTCGCTCACCTCTGTCTCTCTCCTTTATCAGCCAATTCATTTAGGGCCTGACCCTGACTTCAAACACAAACTTCAGACAGTTTCCAGTGGTGTCAGACTGAGACCTCTCTATTTACATGACAGCCTGCAGCTGATCAGCCTCTCTCCCACACTCCAAATTCTGCAGCATTATCAAGCAGCAGAGAAGTTCAGGGACACCTGTTTCCTGCTGAGGTTTGAAATCACCTGGAGAGTCAGGCAGGAAGATACAAAAGGAAGTTGTCGGATGTCAGAAGCTGCAGAGGGGAGGTCTCTGGCTCCAGCAATGGTGAGCAGGGACACAGAGGAGGCCAACGTCGTATATGCGGAGGGAGAAGGAGGCTGGTATATTTATGCTCCAGTTATCATCGTCTCGGTGTTAGGGATTTGGGGTTCTTGTTGCTGATAGGAAGACTGTACCTATAAACTGGGAATTTGGTGCAATTACAAAAAGAACAAAAAGCACATTGGACATAGTAACCAAATTTACAAAATACAGCTCTGAGGAAAAGCCACTTCGAAAACCTCTCAAGTCAGCAGCACAGCTCTGGTATGCACGAGCCTTTCCCTAATCCCAACTGTGCTACAGAGCACAGCAAAACAGCCCTCACAAGAGTCATCTCCTCCACTGGTGTAGAAAAAGGGTATTAGCCAACGTTTGCTCCATGCTATGCCCTGTAAAGCTTGAGATGTAGCATGACTCCTTTATGGTTCCTGAGTAGCCTGACCAAGGAAAGATAAATACACAGCCTGGAATTCAGTAATAACATGTGTGTGTCCAGTATAGGATAATGCAAGAGCCCTTGATCTCATGTTTAGGCACATAGGATGCGCCATCCTGGATCAGAGCGTCCATCCATTAGCTCCAGTGTGGACCCACAGCTGAGGTTATACTGGGGGGCAAACAAAATGAACCATAGTGCACCTGCCCCTTTGTGCAATGCCGTTAGGGGAATCCTCCTTCCTGACCCCTGGAGTGATCAGCGGGTCTCCCGAAGAATGAGCTTGGATGCTTTTTTTAAGCCTGCATAGGTGCAAATCCAGCCTTGTATAAAGTCAACCTACAGCATCTCCAGCAAGAAGTTCCACAGTTTGAATACATGCTGTGTGAAGAAGTGTTTCCTTTCATTGGTCCTAAATGTACCTGCCATTAATATCACTTCGTGTGTCACCACCAGGCAGATCTTGGGGGAGAGGTGTACTGGAGGGCTGGAGAATTGGTCTTGCTCAGCAAATAGCTCCGATCTCAATGCTTTGCAAGCCAGAATTTCATTTCAGAAGGGCTGCTCTGTACTCAGCCTGTAGACCTCTCTTGTGCATGAGGAACAAGGAAACTCCTTGTGAATGATTCTAGAATGGGGGGCATTACTTGAACCCAGAAGTTTCATTCTTAGCTAAAAGGACATCCCAATAATTCTCTGTATGGCTTTCAAGTGCCTTTCTGAATCCAAACTGGAGAATACTAAGTGCTCATGGAAACCACCATGCAATAGAGACGGGGGCACTTCCCAGCGATGCAGGGAATGCGCTGAAGCCCCGATTGCCCACTCAGGCTCTTTCACCACCCTGGAGCCTCACAGCTTGCGAACAACGGGAAGGTGGTGTCAGTGCTGAGCTGATAGTGTCAGAATGCACCAAGGAGAGCTGCTCTGAGTTCCCATCTCTGCCACAGACTCCCTGGGGAACCTTGGAAAATCTCTCTGCACCTTAGTTTCCCCATCAGTAAAATGGGGTAATAATAAATTAAATAATAATAATACTTCCTCCTCTCTCTATTTAGATTGTGAGGTCTTTGGGCAAAGGCTATCTGTGGCAATGCACCGTGGGGCCTGTTCAGGGAGTGCTAGCTGCTAAAGATTAATTAGGATTCTACTCCAGGTCAGATTCTATTGCCCTGTGTTTTTGCACCAGCGTTTTCAGCTAGATTCCCCCAACCATATTTCTTCACTCTTTACCCCCACGAGTTCCCCGACACACCCCAAAACAACTGCATTGCTGGGTTTTCTGCTTGTTTCTTAGTGGCACTTGGCCTCTGTGCAGACTTGGTCACGTGGTCAAAGTAGCCAGACAGAGAGCGCGTCAGATGTACTGGAAAGATTTGAAAAGAACTAAGTATGTGTGGCTCGGCCAAGCAATGAGTAAGAGAGGATGTGAGCCCCGTCGACAGGTATTTTAAAGGTGTAAATGTCAGGGAGGGAGGGAAATCAATTAGGGTGAACCATGGGACTGTAATTAGGAGTAATGGCAGGATAGTAAGCACAGAAAAATGCAGGCTGAAGAACAAGAAATCTATTCATTTGTGGTCCTGCTAATAGATCTGGGGTGCAGCAGGTGGGTGCAGCCTTGGGGAGTCTCTGGTAACAGCCTCAGTGAGAGCTGGGTTTGGCGGTCACAGGTCCTCCTGCAGATCCCCCAGATGTGGAGTGAGCCCTTGGGCAGAGCAAAGCCCACCCTCTGAGGGGATGAGGTGAGCTGATCTCGGCATGGGGATCCTTGCGAGTCTCCCTGCTCGCCTTGTGTTTGTTCGGAGCAGAGCCTTCTTCTGCATAAGGAGCTTTTGGCTAGGCAAACAACTGCAGTATCCATAGAGGAAACCAAGGGTCCTGCCGCTTTGGGAAGAGCCCACAGCAAGCCTTTCAAAGCTAGGATGCTATGCACACCTTTGTGTCCCTGTGTCCATGAAGCCTTCCGGGTGAAGAGGCAATTTTATGACAATCTGTTTATTGTGAGAACTACGTTACATTCGAGTTAAAGGTGGGGCTAGCAATGCCCACAGCTGGGTGGAACATCTACCCACTGTATAGCTGCAGCCGGGGAGATTTTGGGAAGACGTATGATCCTCAGGAGTCCTGGGTTCCACTCCCGGCTCTGCTGGGTGGCCTTGGGGCAAGTCACTGCCCTTCTTTATGCCTCAGTTTCCCCATTCCATAAAATGGGGATAATGCTACTGACCTCCTTTTGTACAGAGCTCTGAGCCTATGGAGGAAAACACTGTATAGGAGCTAGGTATTGTTACATCCCCTTTATATTCCCAACCTTTTACTGTCCTGCTCGTTTAAACATTCACTTGCAGCCATCCTGTGATCACCACTGTCCAGAACCAAGCAGCTCAGTGTGAAAGAACTGAAATTGTTCTCTTCAACTTGATCATTAACGGCCACTAACTCCACTTCTTTTCTTTTGGAGGATGGGACGAAGTGGATGGGAAGTGGGGTCAGATGGGACTGGGACTTTCTAGTTTTATAGACAGTCCGTGTAAGTCTTGTGTACATCTCCCGATACAGTGCACATGGTGCCCTGGACACATCCACATCCTTCCTCACGCTAAAAGCGAAACAAAGTAACTTGTGATGGAATTTCCAGCTCAGTGAGAAATTATAAAGACCAATGATTAAAAAATGGTTATTAAAAAAATTAGAAAGAAAAAAGCCCTGCAGTCGGCATGTCTTCCAGGATCTGTTGTAACAGATTCGTCCGAGCCAGTTAACGGTATTTGCGGTTTGCAAGATCCTACATGTCTGAGTACAATGACAGACACATTATTATCACCTCTCTGCTGTGATCTGTCCAAACCTGTCCTGGGATGCAGCTCCACAGCTGCTTGCTAGGGAGTACAAGGAAATTAGCAGCCCGAGGCAGCACTTTTCTTCTCTCTCTCCCTCTTGCCAGTCTAGTGGCTTTATTGGGATCCATTGACTGCAGTCCCGGACACGTCTTGAGTAGGACTAATGAGGAGACTGGAATGTAAGGAGGAGGAGGGGGTTGCAGGGGGAGATAGTGGGGGAAAATGTAATTGTTGGGCAAATCATTTCCTTCAAGGAAGAAAGAAGCAGCACTCGGATCCAAGCCTCCCGAAGTAGACAAGTCTAGACGCTTCTGTGTCAACAGCTGAAGATAAATAAGATTTTTATCAGTTCAGAATCTGTTGGGACACATCCGCCTAGCGGTTCTGCAGAACAGGGAGAACTGGGGGGAAGGGATGTTTCGATTAGGCCTTTTCACACAGAATGTTTAGATTAGATTTTGGTTTTAGGCTCTCAAAGCGCTATGGGACAATGCTTCTCTTTTCTCCTATCCCCGTCACAGGAAGCAGCGCCAGTAGATATAAGCAATGAAGTAGCTTTGTCCTTAGTGGGGTTTGGAATTCTGTTCCCCTGCTCAGAATGCAGGGCAGTAAATGGTAAAACTCGGAGCAGTTTGACACTGCAGACAAGCTCAGACTTCACTGGGTTTGCATGGAGTATTCGAATGGGATTTCGACCATGTCTCTGTAAAACCCTTCCTTGGACCTAAGCTCTAGATGATAAATATCAGCCTCGGGAGGGATGTTATTAAAGAGTCTTATCACAAGAGCAGATTACATCCCCAGTCACTGGTGCACAATGGCTGCTCTGGCCCACCCCAGAAATGGCTGCATTTCAGAAGATAGGGGAAGTGACCTCTATCCCATGACACACTGGGATTCTTGGGTGTGAAAGGCCCTGGAAAAATGCATGGGATTAACTCAGAGATGTGCTTGAATAGTGAAAGGCTGTCAGTGTTTCAATATTTTGGCTCCTCCAATAAGTCCTACGACTCTGGAATGTACTTGGACTTAAAGAAAGGAGGTTGCAGTAGCAGAGAAGAAACATCTAAGCAGGTTGAGGTCTGATTTTCATTGCAACAAATGAAAAAATTCTGGCATTAGAAATTGCATCAATAGGGCAAAAATTGGATTAAAAGACATTTCAGATAGAACAAGCTCAGTTTACATCAGATTGGTGCTACTACCATTATTTGCTATTAATTATCACAGTAGCTCCTAGAAGCCCCAGCTAGGCTGAGGCCCTATTGTGCTCATTCCTATACAAACACAGCATAATACAGTCTCTGCCTTCGTTCAGTGAGGGAAATGACATTAATAATAAAGCTAGTGGGAAGGAAGAGGCTAAAGGTCTATAAATACCCAAAGGATACAGTAGGGACCAAAAATAAAGGGTAGGAATAATACGGAGGTGACAGCACAGGGAACACATTTAAGATCTAGTCTCTATTAGAAATGGAATCCTAAGAGGGAGATCGCTCTGGTGATAGATTAATCCACCTTGGGAAGTTAGAAAGGGAGTAGAACCCAGGTGTCCTGGGAGCTAGTCCCCTGATGAAGCCACTAGATATGCACACTGAGTAAAGACATCTACATTTAGTTTGACTGTGCTCCACCTAGACCAGGGACAGCTCCTTTGGAAGCGGTCCAAGACTTTTTTCAAAATGCTTGTTCAACAGCTCCTTTCAGGAAGCCATTGTTGTCTTTCTTTCTTTCCAGTTCTCACGCGAATGGGAACAACACATTTTTACAAGAAAAAGCAGAGTCACAATTTCTCCAAACTGAGAGAAGAACCTTGAAAATAGGAGGTCAGACTAGATGATCACAATGGTCCCTTCCGGCTTTGGACTCTGAAAACATAGCACAATCACTCGGACTGATGATGTATCTAAGGATTATTGATATATATGGAGTGCAAGCAATGCAGCCCGGAGCAAATGCCACATTGCACTATGGGACGTTAGGGATTATGTGAAGGTTTGGTTTTGTCCTCTTACCTGTGAGTGAGCTACACAATAATTCATATCACATAATACAATGCAAAAAAAAATCTATATTAAGAGGCCACGTATTTCAAAATACAAATGAATAGCCAGGGTCTTTAATGGCTGTTGTCAAAAGTGTGCTCTGGAAAAAGGCAAGGTGGTGGCTCTGGGCTAGTAACTAGTGTAAGACATTGGGACTTGGGAGTCCTGGGTTCGAACTCCAACTTTGCAACTGACTCGCTCTGAGCAAGAGCAAGTAACTTCACTAGTGTAAGTCTTTGTAAAATAGGGCACAGATATCTTACCGAATGCTTGTCAAGTGCTGGTGCTAATTACCATGGGGCCATTTTTTCAAAAGTCCAGAAGCCCAGGACTATGGACAGAAATGCAAGTGCAATAGATAATTAGCTCATGCAAATCGCCACTTAGATGTCTAACTTTGGCACCTGAACTAGATATGAAATTTCACATGCATTATGGTGAGTGCAAAATATTTTGGGCTTCTTCCTTTTGAAAATCAGGCAGTGTACGTGCAAAGTATAATTAGTTTTTTTAAAATAGAGGGTTCTGGTGCATAGCGGCCGTGAACAGGCTAATTCAGAAAGAAATATCTACTCTTGTCAAAGGAATAACTCTAAGAGGCAAGGAACCGGTCACTCCCACCAGAATCCTACTGAAGGCAAAGGGCATGCAAATGGGAGATGCATGAACTGAGTGGACATTGACTGGTAGGTGATAGGACATCTGTGCTAAAGAAAAGAGCCGTGTATTGTATGCAGTATTGAAATGGGATATAAAACAGGCTACTGCTCTCTCTGAGTTATCAGCACACAGTTCCTTAAAAGAATAGCTTGTTATTGTTGAAGGATCTTTGAAGACAATCCTGGAGCTGTTAAGACACGATAAGGTTATCAGTGGAGGCATGTCTGTGTTCGGCTGCAGCTCTTTTGCCTGCAGGGCAATCATTTTTGCTATTTAACAGAGATTTATCCATGTCATAACATGGTATAATGAGAGCATGTGTTACCGAAGAACTTACCATAATGCACCTCTACTCTTCCAGAAAAATGTTATTTCCCAGGCATGTTGGGGACTGCCCGGGAATGTCTACGTGAAAGGATCCTTTGACAGGAGTTGTCAGTATGTTAACACCTGGCCAGGAAGAACCCCCCAAATAACCCTGGTTTTGCCATGCTGCCTGCTGAAATTGAATGTATCAGATCACAACCACACAGAGTATGTAGGTTACATGGGGGAAAGCAAAGGGGTCAGGCTTCTCTGTTCCATGCTCACAAATTGCAGCTTTGTACGTGTTTCAGGAGAGACTATTTAAATCTAATCTAAAGTAAGTGCAAAGCCTGGTTTAGATGCTAAATGGTATCACATTTAAGAAACTGATTTCAGTATGTCATCAAAATGTAGTCAGATCCTGCACCCTTCATTAGCGTGAGATCTGGGTATGTCACAAAGAGGCATGTTCATAGTGTCACACAAAACTCTACTGCCTTTATAACAGGAAACTGACCTGTCCTAGGTGTGATCAGACAGTGGCACATCGGTGCGACTCAGACAGGCCAGGAGCATCCTTACTGTCAAATTCAGCCTCATGTCGTATATACAGATTGTTACCCCCCTCCGCCCCACCCCTTCTTCAAACACCTCTTCTATTTCCGGAGCCAGATCCAAACTGCCCCTCTTTGTGTTTAAAACCCTCCAACTCCCTGCCTCTGGCTCTCTTCCCTGATACCTTCACTTACTCCCTGGCCCTTTGCACAATCTCACCCCAGCTGGTCAGAGAACCATCTTCTCTGCAGCTCCTGCCATCTGGGACAGTGTTAAGCCCTCTCTGCGTCGCTTCATGGCTCTCAGCTGAAAAGGTCCCTTCCATGCCTCATTTCTCTCTCCTAACTTCTCTCCCCTTTGGTTAGTATTTCACTTGATAGCTGCTTTATTTTGAGATGCAGTTGACAGGAGAGAAACCAAAGTGAAGTTGCACTGGTCTGTCAGTGGGGAATAGACGTTCATGGAATTTCCTCAGGCCTGGGTTCCACAGCAGAATTTCCTAGAAGAATGTATCCACACACATGCCCCCCCAACACAAAGACCCACCTAAAAGGGAGCTTCTGCATGTAGCTGCTAATATTTACTGGAAGTCACATGTTATACAAATCCATCCGTCCACCCCTCATCTGGGTTGACCAACAATCTTGATAGGAACTGATAAGTGCAGAACAGTAGGACAGCAGAGACCTTGAGACAGCTGCATTCTGTGTGCAGGCACGATAAAGATAACATGCCTTGAGACAGGAACAAAAATCACATCCAATTCACGCTGCCTTTTTAGTGCACAAAACTCAAACCAAAGGGGGTGACTTCGAGCCAGGTGTGTTTGCCAGAAAGGTCAGCTGTCAGGCACTCCGCTTTAGATTCCAGGGGTTAGACCGGTTTTTGTTGGATGTGTCTGTGTGATGGTGGATCGTGTTCAATCACAACTTACACTAACACAGCATGAGAGAGCTCCAAAATACTTGAAAAACTGCCGTAGAGCGCTGCTACCCCAGTGACAGCCAGGCTGGTAGAGCAGCCCACTGCACATCACAGAACAATCAGAGAAAGGGCAATTTTCACTATAAACACTGAGCAAATCCTTACTCTGGGATCATAAACATCCATTCAGGGCAGCCAGGATCTCAAAGTGTCAGCTGTCCTCCAAAAGCCCCACCCCATACACAGTGAACGCATGGAACTCCGTTATCTGCACCGCAAGGATGAAGGGCTGAGTCAACCCTGCCACAATCCAAACCTATGGTTCCAGGGAGTCTAGCGATTGCAAACCTGATGCTCAGGCCAGTCAGCTATCCTCTGTCTCATACATATGGTGTCTCTAGACTTTATATTTTAATGTGTGTGACTGCAAATGCTTCACAGTACTTTGTATCACCACGAACATATCGACAGCCTCTGTCTCAGCTAAGCATGCACGTGCACATGATTCACTCAGATCACGGAATAAGGAAAGCCAGTGATCTCTGATCCACATTAATACAGATTGCTAAGTTAGCTACAATCGTAGCATTTCCTGGGTGGTTAGCACCGGTTGCCCTTTGGCCCTCTGCCTTGGAAAGACAGGCTATAATCACCTAGAAATGCACTGGCCACGGGGTCCTGTTGTTCAGCTGACCTGAACAAAAACAGCATCGCCATCTTAAAAACCCAAAGGTACTCACAGCAATCCTCGGTGGATGTAGAGGCACCTGCCCGTGCACCCTGCAGCCCCGTCTCTTATAAGCATGAAACTGGCCTGGGAGTAAACTCCTGGGTGCACCAAGTGACTAAGGACTCAGTATAAGGAAAAAGTAAAGGCTGGCTGGAGGCGTGCCAGAGTCACGTGGCCAGTGCAATGGAACAAGAGCACCAGTGCTGCTAAAGCATTTCATTGTAGCCAAGGCAGCTTGTCTCCAGTCAGAATCCTCTGCTCTCATGTACACGCATTGCCCAGGAAGCTGCAGGACTCCTGCTGTCTCACAATTTGGCTTTTGCTCTGTGTGTTTGATGGCTCAGGACAAGCTTTACCAACCCTGCAGGTGTCCTGTGCGGTGGTATCTTTTGGCACAATGTGCGTGTTGTCGGGGATAAGATACAGTGCTCTGAACAGGAGCATGCCCTGCTATGCAGGAACTAGCGATCGGCTTGCACAGTAGGTGAATGCAGGAGAGGAGAGGAGGTCTCAACAAACAAACTCTTTCTTAGCTGCAAAGCACCTTGGGGAGAGGTGGAATGGAAAAGGGACTCGTTGATTTCCTGACAGAGCGAGGGGAGCCACACGCTTAATTGAAATGGAAGTTGCAGCAGGGAAGCTCCCCCCTCCTCACTTCTCATAGATTCATAGATTCATAGATTATAGGACTGGAAGGGACCTCGAGAGGTCATCGAGTCCAGTCCCCTGCCCGCATGGCAGGACCAAATACTGTCTAGACCATCCCTGATAGACATTTATCTAACCTACTCTTAAATATCTCCAGAGATGGAGATTCCACAACCTCCCTAGGCAATTTATTCCAGTGTTTAACCACCCTGACAGTTAGGAACTTTTTCCTAATGTCCAACCTAGACCTCCCTTGCTGCAGTTTAAACCCATTGTTTCTGGTTCTATCCTTAGAGGCTAAGGTGAACAAGTTCTCTCCCTCCTCCTTATGACACCCTTTTAGATACCTGAAAACTGCTATCATGTCCCCTCTCAGTCTTCTCTTTTCCAAACTAAACAAACCCAGTTCTTTCAGCCTTCCTTCATAGGTCATGTTCTCAAGACCTTTAATCATTCTTGTTGCTCTTCTTTAGACCCTTTCCAATTTCTCGACATCTTTTTTAAAATGCGGCGCGCAGAACTGGACACAATACTCCAGCTGAGGCCTAACCAGAGCAGAGTAGAGCGGAAGAATGACTTCTCGTGTCTTGCTCACAACACACCTGTTAATGCATCCCAGAATCATGTTTGCTTTTTTTGCAACAGCATCACACTGTTGACTCATATTTAGCTTGTGGTCCACTATAACCCCTAGATCCCTTTCTGCCGTACTCCTTCCTAGACAGTCTTTTCCCATTCTGTATGTGTGAAATTGATTTTTCCTTCCTAAGTGGAGCACTTTGCATTTGTCTTTGTTAAACTTCATCCTGTTTACCTCAGCCCATTTCTCCAATTTGTCCAGATCATTTTGAATTATGACCCTGTCCTCCAAAGTAGTTGCAATCCCTCCCAGTTTGGTATCATCCGCAAACTTAATAAGCGTACTTTCTATGCCAATATCTAAGTCGTTGATGAAGATATTGAACAGAGCCGGTCCCAAAACAGACCCCTGCGGAACCCCACTCGTTACGCCTTTCCAGCAGGATTGGGAACCATTAATAACAACTCTCTGAGTACGGTTATCCAGCCAGTTATGCACCCACCTTATAGTAGCCCCATCTAATTTGTATTTGCCTAGTTTATCGATAAGAATATCATGCGAGACCGTATCAAATGCCTTACTAAAGTCTAGGTATACCACATCCACCGCTTCACCCTTATCCTTATCTCTCTCTTCCCTGGCTTTAAATGTTCCATAACATCCCATAGACTCACTCTTCTGTTGTGTATTTTGCTGTAGCTGTATGAACACTTGTGACACGTCACCAGCTCTGGGACCTCAATGTGGCTTTTTCCTACCAAGTGGCAAAGCAGTGGACTGTTTCACAAGCATGCTTCCATGCCCCACTGAGGCAGGACATGCGACACTGAGACCCTATGCTTTGTGCTCCACCCCGAGTGGGAAAATCCCCATATGCCGAGCCATGCAGGGGGCCCGCACACACTATCAGGCCCGGAGGTGACCTCAGAGGCATGTCACGCATTCGCACTGTTTAGCAGTCTACAGAAAGCTGGGACGTGACTGTGACAGTACGAGGAGCCCAAATCACTTGACAGATCTTAATGAACCAAGCCTTGTAACTATCATCCCTGCGAGTTGGGTAACAATACTATCCCCACTGCTAAGGTGTGGAAACTGAGTCACAGAGAGGGGAGGTGACTTGCCCAAGGTCATGTAGCAAGTCAGTGGCAGAGCTGCTAATGTTACCCACCTGTTCCAAACCCCAGCCTCATTCTGTAGAAACTAGGCCTCTCTGCAGCTTTCCTTAGTGCAGACCAGTCATTGGCACCCCCGAGTCACTGGAGCAACCCCTGGCAGCTCAGCGTCTGGGCGTTGCTTGGGGTGAGGAATACAGAACAGGCTTTGCTGACCACCCTGCCACGGTGCCTCTGGAAACCCTCCATCTAGATGCATTTCCAGTGCACCAGGCACCAGAGTAACAAGGCTCCTAGTTCTGGGCCGTGCCCGTGGAGCTCCCTGCCCTTGGAAAGATCCCTCCTGGCTTTGCAGAGTAGGCTGACGTCCTTTTCACCACTTCCTCCTGCTGCCTCATTTACAGCTCTTTGCACTGTGCCCTATGCTGTCCCTACCCATAGCTGGCTGCACCCCAGAACCAACACACATCCCCAGGAAAGAAAGCAGCCACCGCTGATCAGGGGTGCAGCTATGCAAAGAGCATCTCTCCTCACAGCAAGACATAATGACCGCACCAGCTCAGCCCCTAATCTCAGATCATGCCTCTTATAAGCTCGGCTCCTGGAGCAATTCAGCCCAGCTGAGCCCACCCTGCTCTGGGAATTGCTGCAATGAGAGCAAGCACCTGTGGATGGTGTTAACCCCATCCCTGCCAGATTCCATGCTCAGGTTTTTATCCATTGAGGGATGTGGTACTTTATTTGGCAGTGATTACCATGTAAGTGGTCTTGTACTTGCAGGGTAACTGCCCAGGTCTAACTTGGTGGTGTACATGCTGTGGTAATTACATGCAGGGCCGGCTCCAGGCACCAGCCCAGCAAGCAGGTGCTTGGGGTGGCCAACGGAGAGGGGCAGCATGTCCGGCTCTTCTGCGGCAATTTGGTGGCGGGTGGCCCACTCCCTCTGGGAGCGAAGGACCCGCCGCCCAATTGCCGCCGAAGACTGAAACGGCGGCGGTAGAGCAGATCGCGATCGTGGCTTTTTCCCCCCCCCTCCCCTTTTTTTCTTTTTGCTGCTTGGGGCGGCAAAAATCCTGGAGCCGGCCCTGATTACATGCTCAGGGAGATTAGCTGTGTAACCTGCACTCTGATTTAAGCCTGGTAGATACCTGACCATGAAACTGGATTTACAAGAGAAAGTGTGGTTAGTCCAAGGGAACTAGGTATAGTGTTGTGAGGTCTGGGGCAAGTCTCTGTGCCTCAGTTTCCCCTCTAGAAAACGTGGTTAATAATACTTGCTCATGCTGGTCAATGGCTTTGCAATCCTCCTATGAAAAGCACCATCTAAATGCAAAGTATCATTACAATACTAATTAGTGATTCTCCAGTGGAAGCAAATAGCACGCCCATGAAACCTGTGCACTGGAAACACCAGGGTTTGCCTTTCTTAATGGCAGCCCCTGGCTAGCAGGAATTTGCTTCTCTTTCACATGATCAAGCACATCCTGTAAGAGCCTTGTGGAGAATATTTCAATGGTAAAGATAAAATTGTTTTCTAGATACAACCAACCACTCCAGGCACGTCTCAGACTGCCTGCGGGGCTACATCACCACTCTTTGTCTGACTGTCTCTCTCTCTCTTACAGTATCTCTCTCTCGCCATTGACATTTTTTAGTACAGTGTCTTCAGTATCCGCTACAGTAATAGTGAGGTTAGACTGGCTGATCACACTGGACCCTTCTGGCTAGTCTCTGCTCTGGAGTCTGGTAGGAAGCCATATAAAACTGAACACTAGTGGCATAACAAGGCCCTACACGGTTCTGAGATGCTCTAGTTACATGAGACACTACAGGGGAACTGGGGCACTAAACTGTTTGGAAACTCACGCCCACAGTGCCTCAAGTGTTCAGGTGTGTGTGACTTACATGGGTCCTGGATACTCTGGTAGTGTTGTGTAATGCACATGTATTAGGTCCTAGACAGATACTTCCAACTCAGGCCAGAGATTGCGGCAGGACAATGCGGAATTACTTCAAAGAACAATTGGTGGAAATGCATTCACCACTGATGATGTACTACAGAAACCCCACGATGTGCACACAACAGCAGCTTGTCATATAGCCTGACGTGAGAAAGGCAATGGAAGGAAGACGTGATCTATTAAATAACTTCAAAGGAATACCTGTGTCTCTCAAGTGATGCCCTTTGCCAGCAGACAAAGAATCTTTACATTGGCACAATAACCTCAAAGTGGTTAGAACACAAAAGGCAATAATTGGCTCTTTAACAAGTAATTATTTCAATTTTCTGCTTCCCGGCCTGGTTGGCACTTGGGTTGAAATACACAGACAGCAGAGAGTGGGAGGATCAGAAAAGCCAGAGGAAAAGAAACGTCCATTTTCTTCACACGCTGTAGGGTGCAGGAGTGCTAAGCTTGAGCACTTCTAAACTTCTACTTGACAACAGCCTTGTGGGCTGGATTCAGTTCCTAGCTCGTGGTGCCTCTCCTCCTGTGTGCAAAAGAGAGGTGATCCTCCTTGTTTAGAGTGTAACCTCTTCCGGGCAGCGCCTGCCTCTCCTGCATCTGGGCAGCGCCCAGGACAATGGGGCCCCGATCTGGGGCCAAGCTTTGAGCTCTGCTGTAACGTAAGTGGAATCCCATGGCTGACATGTGTGTGTGTGTGTGTCCACCACAGTGTAATTCCATAGCCAAGATACAAATGTAGCTCTGTTAATCAGTCCCACACCTCAGTCCCTGATCATCTTTGTTGCTTTCCTTTGAACTCTCTCCAAAGGGCAATATCATTCTGGTACCGCGCTGCCTGGTGCTGAACGCTCTGTGTTAGGTGCAGGCACAATTGGGCTGTGTAAATCCCGCAGGGGTGCTTGCCACCCCGATCCATTCTGCCGCGAGTTGGGTCAGTTTAGTTCCAGCTCCCTTTTGTTACAGGGCGGTCGGCTGCTCCTTGATGCCATTTAAGCACTGAAGAGTAACCCTGGTTTTTCAGAACTGCTGCCAATAAGTCTCATATACTCCAGTCTTGGTCATTTTCACATTGGAATAGCAAAAGGACGTGGGTGCAGGTTTTTCCTGGGGAATGGATGCCCTGCTGGGGGTGGTCACTCAGCTTCCCTCACACCCTCCATCCAAAGGATGTTAACGTGCTCCCTAGACACTGCTAACCCCTGTGACTTGCCCAGGCTCATGCAGTGAGAATCCAAGAGACCCTGCTCCAAAGCCAACCCTAACCATGTCATGGGGTTGTGCCTGTGATCCCTGGACCTCTCCCTTCCCTGCTGGTACAGCTGCAGGCTACAGAAAAGCTACCAGAAATACACTGCAGAGTAAGCACTTGTGTGTGGAGGTGCCTCCCTCTCTGGAGCGGGATTCAGAGCGCACCCCCATACCTGTGCTAGTGAGGGCGGGCGAGGGAATGTGTGAAGTGCTCCGTGTGGCCTACACTAACAGCTCAACTCATCTGAGGCCATCAGGGGTTCAGAAGCTGATTTTTGGCTCCCGCCCTCCAGTAAGAACTCTTGGGCTCTGAGGCCAGGGCTAGATGCAGCATTAGCCCCGATTTCAGCCAGCCAGATGGCAGCGCCGACGTAGCAAAGGAAAGCTAGGATCTGCGCCAGTAATACTCAGCCTGGCTGCAGGAAGGGCAACCGCTGGCTTCACCAGCTAGACTAAGGGTCTGTACTGGGGCAGCTACAGCCAGGAGTGGAATCGGGCTCATTCCAAGCGTAGAGACGGTCCAAGTGAAGCACAGACGTCAGCTGCTGTAAAGTTAGCACCCCTACAGCAGCTCGGGCCAGAGGCTCTGGGAGTTCGTATCCTGAAAAGGGAGAGATTTAGTCTTCTGAAATCGAGAACAATAATAAGCTGATTTCCGCCGCCGCCAATGGTAGCAGAAGTGCAGCTTGTCTGCTGATTGGGGGCCTAAAACTCACTGAGCGCTGTAAGTCTCTTTGCCAGGTGACAGCTCTTCTCAGAGCTACCGGGAAGTGAAGAGGGAATTGTGTCTTGAAGCAAAAATCTCTTTATGGGTTTGCCTCTGTTTGTTTTATCTGGGTTTTTAAAAGTTTGGTGTGTGTGTGTGGGGGGGGGGGAGATTGGTCCCCCCCCCCCATTTGAAGGGGAGTTGATCAGACACTGTAAAGGGGGCTCTTCCCTCCATTCCTACCCTCTGCATCCAGTTCATCCCGACTTGTTGCAGCACGTCTGTGCAGGGAGCCAGCTGGTGCAGAACAGCTCCTCTAGCTCCTGGTGAATTTTTGGGATCCCTGAACAAACCTGCCTGTTCCAGCATGTTGGAATAAGCCTCCCTCCCCTCCCCCACCAAAAAATAAATCCCCAAATCTTCGCTGAGGAGCGTCTCAGCCCAGGCTGATGAGGGTACGGCGGCGGGAGCTGATCAGGTATCCCTGCTGAGCTGTGCGCGTAGGGGAGGGTCATACAGGCGTCTAGCAGATGCCAGGGATGGGAGGGGGATGAGTTTTTGTCTCCTAACTCCCGAACCCAATGTGAATGCAAGCCATGGGTTTAGCGTCTAGGAATGGCACATAAAGCACCTGTCCCACACGCCGGCACAGACCCCTGTGCAGCCAGGCTGCATTTAGTCAGGTTGGGGCGGGGAGGGGGGGAGCGGAGGATTATTGGAAAAGGAAATTTTGTTGCTTTTCCCTCCATGGAGGGGTCAGGGAGACATCAGCCAGCGGGCAGCTGTGTCTGCGGTCTCAGCTCCGCCTCATACCTGTGCAGCCCCAGTGACTTGCTGGACCCAGCCCTCAGGGCTATCCGGTTGCAGGCGTATAAGTTATAAAGGCAGAATGTGGCTTTTGGCCATTGCTCTCCCCAGGGTGTGTGTGTGTGGGGGGGGGGAGGCGTTACCCTTCCTCCTTTACATGCTTATCGTTTTCATTGAGTTGCCCCCAAACATTTTCCCCAGCAACCCGCCACGTGTTCTGCGTGAAAACCAGGCGTGCCGGCCAGAGGCACATGCGTGGCCTGGCTCTCTGGCGCAGCCAAGGTGCGGAAAGGCAGATGAAGATGGGGCAGTGGAGGAACAGGGCTGCAGACCAGGTGACCTCAGCCAAGAGACATTTCTAAGAAGTGGGACATGCAGGTTACAATCTGCCTTGGTGTGGGGCAGGGAGGCACTTAGCCTGAGGGCCCCAATGCACACCCACACCCCGGGCCTGGATAAATTGCATTGCTAGTGCTTTGGGGCAGGGAGCGTCTCACTCACCTCGCGCAAGGGGGGGGGGGGCGGCTCATTCTGATTGGGGCCGTTTGGTGCTGTACTATAAATAAATAAATAAAGGAGCCAGTCCTATGTGTGGGTTTTCTGGCGCTCTAAGAGCCATGCTGGTCTGAACAGCGGTGCCTGGCGCCCACAGTGTGGGGCACCCTGGAATGGAGACATGGTGCCTGCACCGCAAAGCTCCATGAACTCAGTGTCTCCAGCTGCTGTGACATGCCTGATGCCGCAATTCATTCCGTCCCCGACCGCCCTTTGCCCGCGCCAAGGGATGTGCCCTTAAGCCCAGCTCTCCCTGCTCTTTTCCAGTACTCACCGCTGCTGAAGAAGCTCTACTGTCAGATCGCCAAGACATGCCCCATCCAGATCAAACTGTCCACGCCGCCCCCGCCAGGCACCGTCATCCGGGCCATGCCCGTCTACAAGAAGGCAGAGCACGTGACCGAGGTGGTGAAGCGCTGCCCCAACCATGAGCTGGGACGCGACTTTAATGATGGTGAGAGCTGGTCTCCTCCCCTCAAATAGCGGGTCAGTGTCTCCGTCATCCGCCTCCCAGGTGGGGACAATGATTCTGTTTGAACCTGTCTCATGCTGATAACCTGTATCCCAGAGCTTCCCCATGACCAAGACTTGCACTAGACAATGAACAGGGCCACGCGACACCTGACAGGTGGGGTTCAAGGCCCTCCATTTTCACTCCTATATACAGGAGTCTTTCCCCCTCTCCCCTTTCACTCTGAGAACCAAAAAGCTGCCTGTGAAGCTCAGATGAAACCACCATGTTTTGCCTGATGTGTGCTGGGAACCATCGCTCCTGGCAGCCCCGGGACTGAACTGATGGCAGGTGAGACGGCTCAGGCAGTGCTTCCAGGGCTTGTTAACTCTGCCTCTGCTCAGACCTGATCTAAGTGCTCCATCCACTCTGTGCCAGGACAGCATCATCCTTTACCTTACCTCTCCCTGTGCTGCCTGTCCTCTTGGGCCCCTCTGCCGGTGGAGACAGGACACGTGCCCTAGGCAAATTATTTCGAGGTCTGATCTGCTTGCCTGTTAGATATTTTTCACCTACTAGCTAAGCTACAAGTTCCTCAAGTTGCTGCTTGTGACTCTCGGATAGAATTTTCAAAAGTGCCCAAGTTCCAAATCCCCAAAGGTATTTAGGCACCTAACATCCATTTATTTCACTGGAAGTAAGGAGCCTAAATGCCTTTGAGCATCTGGACCTAAGTGACTTGGGAGCCTAAGTCCCCTGTACATCGATGGAGCAGAGCTGCTTAAGTGCTTTTGAAAATGTTATCCACTGATCTCATCTCCCTTAAAGACGTTCAGAGGAAGAACGGCAGGGAGCCTGGACTCAGTTTGGCTCCAGCCGGCACCCTGAGCTCCTCACTAAACTCCATCTAGAGAAGACAAAAGGATCAGAGCCCAAAGTGTTGCTTGTGAGATTCCTGCTGTTACACATAATGTTCTGCTCCCAGCAGTACCCTTTGCCTGCTGAAAATGCAGCCCAGCCCAGTCCAATGCAGCAGGAAAGAATGGGGGTAGGGGTTTTGAAAGGGGTTAGGTAGATAGGGGGTCCCCGCCTCTCACTGCAGGACTGGCCTGACGTGCCTCTGTTTACGTGGGGCCCTGCTCGCCGGTCAGCAGGAATGAGCAGGTGTGAAGCAGAGCCAAAGGATTCTTCAGGCCAGGCAATTGTCCCCACGTTCACCGGCCCGGTCAGAACCAGACATTCAAGTCTCCCTGGCTGGGGCCTGCCTAGGGCCCCCTTTCCACCCTTTCCACAGAGCCACGTCCCGGCAGCCCAGCTCAGGGAAGGGAGTGATGCATGCGGCCACAAAATCAGCCTTGGAGATGCTTAGATGAAGAAAGCATCGAAACGCCCAAACAAACAGTGGCTGTGAATGCAAACCTTCCTGTGCCGCCTGAGGCGACCTTTTCACAGGTCATTGGAGGCACTGCCCCACCGACGCGAAGCCGCAGCAGGACCGCTGCAAATAAGCTGCGCAGAGGTTGCCATTGGGAAGGCTTGGAGCCCACGGGGCTGCTTCGGGATTCTCCTGTCTTGCAGCTGCCCGGGGTTTCTCAGTCTCAGAGGACGAGGGACAGCGGTCTGGCATGGGCGTCTTGCTAGGTGTTTGTACTTGCCTACTGTGAGGGGGACCAGTCCTGATTTGGTTCGGGCCCACCTGGAACACCCAGTAAACTCAGAGGCAGATGAAAGTAAAAGTCAGTTAAACAAATTCTTTGGCTCCTCAGGAGAGTGTCAGGTTTAGGTTGAATGCCACGTGGGGTGGAATTTTCAGGTCAGGTTTTATGTGACCATAACAGCCCCCTTTGGCCCCTCGAGAGCAGGTGGGGCTGAGGGGAAGCTGGAGGGAACAATGTCTACACATGGAAGTTGAACCAGTTTAACTTCCATAGTTTTTTTAAAACCATTGTACCAGAACCATCCCGTACAACACTCTTTCCAGTTTAACTCACTTATTTTGGTTGTGTTTAACCCAATTCCTAATCAGCTTAAGCTAAACTGAAATGCATGTGGTGTAAACCAAAATGTGAGCGTCCACACTGCCTTTTGCCCTGGTTTAACTAAACAGGTTTTATAATCACCCCGTGCAACGTTCTTGGGTCGGCAAGCCCACCGGGAAGGGTCTTATCTCTAACTCTCCCTTCTGCCTCTGCAGGCCAGTCCGCTCCAGCCAGCCACTTGATCCGGGTGGAAGGCAACAATCTCTCTCAGTACGTGGACGACCCTGTCACCGGAAGGCAGAGTGTAATGGTGCCATATGAGCCACCACAGGTATTCTCTTTGCTTGAAGAGGATTAGAGGTGCTGGGGGGTTGGGCCAGGAGGGAGGGTGAAAATAGGGATAGTAGTTTTCTTAAATAAAGTTATAGCTGCCCCACTAGCTCCGACCCTGCAGTGACTCCATTGGCACTGGGGGGCTGAAAGCAGCATCCATCCTGTGGAATTTAGGAGATGAATTGAGAGCCCTGCCAAGGCTCCTGATGGCACTGCAGTGTCTGGAGAGTAATATCCCTCTTGCTACCGCCCAGATAGCAGATACGTTGTGCCTGTTCTCCTTCCCTTTCCGGATTTGCCAAAGCATCTCACTGTAAAGGGGAATCTTGCTTCAAACCCACTGGGCTCGCAGAGCATTGTGCTGCTTAACAGAAACTTCGGGCCAGCTAGTAACTGCTCGGGGCACAAAAGGCCAATAATGAAATAAAATAAAAATTGTGAGTGGAAAGCTTAGCACGCCCCCTAGGGCACTGTTAAATTAGTGCATTTGTGATGTTGATTTCCAGCTGCAATGTCACACGCCCAGGTCAATGAATGAAATATCTAGCAATAAGGTCCCACAAAACCAGCATGGTGTGAAAGTAACACAGGCTCTCTGCAGTTACAGTGGCTACGTAATCCCCATTTGAGGGGATATTTCTTTAGAGCAAGGGGCAGAAATTCATCTTCCCTGCCTTCCTCCCTGAATATTCCCCCAACACACACAACCCCCCCCCCCCCGCACTGGTTTATGAGCTGAGACATGCTCTTTGCACCTGTCTGGCTGCAGCCCTTTGCTGCAGTGACTGAGGTCTGCCACCATCTCCCCTGGGCTTTTAACACCCCCCTCTACTAACCCCGCCCCCCACATGATGTCATTTCCTCTCTTTTGGGCAGGTTGGGACTGAGTTCACCACCATTCTGTACAATTTCATGTGCAACAGCAGCTGCGTGGGAGGGATGAACAGGCGACCCATCCTCATCATTATAACCCTGGAGACAAGAGAGTGAGTCATTCTTATGGTACCTGTGCTGCAAAGGACAGACATCTCCCCTCCCCTTCGCACTCCTGAGCCTGGCTCTCCTGGGGCCTCCTGGACAGGTTATGAGCTAAACTTTAGCTGGATAAATAGCTGAAGAGAGGCTCACCCAGTTCACATCTGGGGTTGGGGAGAGCCTCAGCAGAGAAACAGTGGAGTTAGCAAAACCCCCGATTGATTTGCAAGAGCCCTGGAGGAGAAGGCAGCCCATAAAGTTCTGGAACCTGCAGCCCAAGGCAAACTCCTGGCCAAGCATCTTTGGCATGGAGAGTCCAAAGCACAGCGAAGAGATAGGGAAGTGGCATTCCCTGACGGGGAAGTTAGTGACTACGAAGAGCCTTAGAGGGTGGGTGTGTGGGGAAGGTGGGTGTGCACAGGGGCCTAGGTTGCTCCCCCTGCACACCTTTCACAGCCTGAAAAAACTCTTGCTCCCTCCCGTCTCCCAGGGTGTAACTGTATTAGCCCTTTGCCAATCAGAGATGAAAGGCCACCGGGGGGAAATTCACCCCTAGCCAAAGGGACCTGCACAAGAGCCCGTGCATCACCGTGAGACCTTACGTGGAACACAGCACCTTGTGTGCTGCGTCAGGCCTGGTGTCTATGTACAACAGCCTTGGGCTTCTGAGCTCAGCAAATTCCTGCACAGAGCCCTTGTTAGGTGCTCACCGGAGGGGAATTCCTTATCCTGAACTTTGGGGGGGTCGTCTTTTTAGTATTTTCTGGAGTGTTTAAAAGCTTTTTGAATAATTGATCAAGGGACAGAAATCCAGCCCCATAGAGAATGAGGTTTAGTTTGATTAGTTCCCTAAAAAAATAAATACTTTGGGGTTTTTACTCTGCTTCCCAGTGGCCAAGTACTGGGGAGAAGATCGTTTGAAGGGCGGATCTGCGCCTGTCCCGGCCGAGATCGGAAAGCCGACGAAGATCATTACCGAGAGCAGCAAGCCCTGAACGAAAATGCAGCTAAAAATGGCAACATCAACAAGCGCAGTGAGTCCTCCTCTCGGGAAAGGGGGACCCTCGACTCCGAGTGAGACCCCCAGCTCTGCACTGCCTAGCACTGCTGAGCTGGTGCTGTCCAGGGCATGGCCCATGCTCCCGGGGGCAGCAGCAACGGACACTCTGAACTACGGAACTTGGGTGGTGAAGTTTAGATGAAGAGCAATACTCTGATCCAAACTTCGTTGCTCAAATCCAGCTGTCGTCAGATATAAGCCTTGCAGTCAGAAAAACAGAGTGGCATTATTGTGCAGGTGCTTCACTGGCCAGATCTATTTGTTCATCATCATCATCATCATCGTCATTAGGCAAGTGTTTGTTAGTACTAAGATAGTTAAAAAACTAACATGGCCCATAAGCTTATCTTCTGCAGGCATCAGAAAGGAATTCTCTGCCCCCTCTCTTCCCATCCAGCATTGGTCAGTGGAGAGTTTTTGCTGTACTTTGAAGCCTTGCTCCTCCCAGAGATAGGTTAGCAGCAGGCAAAACCTCTGTTGAGTGTAGGGCAGGGGGCTGAAGTGGGAGGCAGAGGAAAAGAATTTTCTGTGTAAGCATATTATATTTCATCACTAGCCCCCCCACTCCAATAATTGGGCACATGCTCAGCTAAGCCTTCTCAGGGAAGTTATTTAACTGTTTGCAGTAAAACCTTACAGAAGGATCCTGGTGATTTATCTGGTCATGCACAAGAGCTTCTCACTCGCCCTCTATCACAATGGTGATAACTCATCTTTTCGTCACCTGTCAAGTGGGTGAATTTAATGATCTATATTGATCCCCTTGGGAGCTGGAGTTATAGTTAGGTTTGTGCAGTAAGGTTTGCATTATCCAGGAATGGGCTTGGTAGTCAGGGAAGCCCTGTTTTTCCCTGCTCCTGGGTTCTGGCTTTCGTTCAGCAGGGCCCGTTAGCAGCTGCCTGCCCTGCTAGGAGCTATTGCATTTATCTAACATGGGTCCTGTTCTAATGTCATGGAAGTACTAGGGAGTGGCCACTTAGATGATCACATTTAACTTGATTTTCCCGTAATACTGTTTCCCATCTCCTTCCTCAGCTTTCAAACAGAGCCCCCCGGGGATTCCAGCACTAGGGGCTGGCGTTAAGAAAAGGCGGCACGGGGAAGAGGAAATGTATTATGTCCCAGTAAGTATCAAATCTTCTGCTGCACGTAGTGTCTGCGCCCTGCTCTGGGAATGCAGTGCCGCTGGCCCCTGGATAGGATATGGGGGAGCAGCTCCCAGAATTCAAAGGGCAATGAAGTGATATGTTACCTAGCTGAAAGGATGAGCTCTCCCCAGACTGGAATTCCCAGCAGTACACAGCACTGAAGTGCTTTGCGTGGCTGGCGCTTACAGGCCTGATGAGTCCTTACAGAGGGCAGGCAGGGTGCAAGGAGCAAGACCGATGGGGCTAAGACTGGGCACAGTGAAGAACAGGGTGGGAGCAAGTCTGCAATGAACGCTGAGCACCAAGCAGCAGGAGCGGAGATCCAGAATCATGCACTGGAATTGCCTGCTCCAAAACAAGGCTGCAAGTCCCTGATCCCACTGTGGCAAGAGGGAATTTGGCCTGGTGTGCCTTCAGCACCGCTCCCACGGCCAGGGACTTGGCTACACCATCTTCCTGCTGCTAGGGGAGGGGACATGTTATCAGACCCCATGCTGCTCCTGCAGGAAGGGGACTAGAGGAGACCATGAGTTGCAACTGAATTTCTTGAGGATGGCTCACCTAGAAGCATGGAACCCCAGGCAGCTGCTTGCCTTGCTTGTGCTTAAGGCTATCCTCACATTGTCCCTTGAGTGGGCTGGGTAAAGGAGTGGGAAGGTGGGACTGGCTGTGTGAGAGGGTCCTCAGCAAACCTGACAAGGCAAGTCAGACCGAAGTACAGGCTTGCCTTGGTCCCTGATTCAGGTTCGTGGCCGGGAGAATTTTGAGATCCTCATGAAGATAAAGGAAAGTCTGGAGCTGGTGGAGTTAGTCCCGCAGCAGCTAGTCGACTCCTATCGGCAACAGCAGCAGCAACTCCTGCAGAGGCAGTAAGTACCATGACCGTATTGTCCACTGTCGCCACAAGGGGTCTCCAGAGATACGTCAAATTAACCGTAAGACATAACAGGGATCCAGGAAGCTGGCCTGACCACCCTTAGGGTTCGCACAGGGCGGTGGAGATGGAAGCTGTGTAAATGCTATGTATTAGGATGCCCTTAAGGGCCCTGCTACTAAGGTGAAGCCAACTGTTCTGCATCCCGTGCACATTTCAGACAGACAGGTACAGAGTCGGTTTCCCCAATAGGGGTGTGGCATGATCTGCACCAGTGCAATGTGCCCAACCTTAAACCAGCGTCAGTCGCATCTGGAGCAGGGTTTTGCACTGGTGCAGCTATGTGCTGGCTAAAACCTCAGTACGGACACGGCCGAGGTGGGAGTCTGGCGACACCCAGGAGGGAGTCCTTAGAGAGGTTTGATTTGCTCAGTCTCCACTAGGGTCTAACTGACTGTGCCACTCTTCCCGAGCAGGAGTCACCTGCAGTCCCCTTCCTCCTACGGGCCCGTCCTTTCGCCAATGAACAAAGTACACGGAGGAGGGATCAACAAACTGCCATCTGTCAACCAGCTGGTGGGGCAGCCACCGCAGCACAACTCCAGCTCCGGGCCCAACCTGGGCCCAATGGGTAAGGCACCCGCACTGCCACGGGCTCTGCAATCACCAAGGGCCAAGAAGCCAGACAGACAGCAGCCTCGCTCGGCTAAACAATACATAAAGCAGTGCAAAGCTCCCTACGCCGAGCTCCAAATTCCTCCTCCTCCCCCTCTCCCATGCCAAGCAGAGTAGGTTACCATGGGCTTGGTCATTAGTCACTTATGCAGCTACATGACTTGGAACAACTCACCATGCCAGTAGCTGGGAGAGCCCTGCCCAAGCCAGGCTGCCCGGATCCACGTTGTAGCCGCTGTCTGCAAAGGTTGCCCCTGAATCTGTGGATTGTGGGGGTGGAACCTCCAGCTTCTTCACCCCTCCTCCACCCGACGGGTGAATTCACAGGGAATCCTGCCAGTTAACACTCAGGGGCTCTGGTCCCTGAGGTGGGTTATTCCTGCAGAGTGGAGAATGGGGCTCTGTGCTTGGGAAAGGACAGTTGTAGCTTCTTTGAGTTAAGTTAAATCAAAAACTTTTCAATGGTTCTCCCCTGGATGCTCTGGGCACAGCCCATGAGATGGAAACTCTTTTGCTTTTTCTTGTGCTCAGGACCTGGAATGTTGAACAGCCACCCCATGCAATCCAACGGAGACATGAACGGAGGCCACTCCTCCCAGGCCATGGTCTCAGGTTCACACTGCACTCCTCCTCCACCCTACAACCCTGACCCCAGCCTCGTCAGGTAGGGACGGCACCGGACCTGTGGTGTGTTGTAGTTGTTGTTTCATGCTCTTTTCCTTTACTCTAACCTTCAAAAATATGTTTAGCAACTGGTCAACTGGTCACTAGTTCCAACTGAGAAATCACTGCTCATGAAACCAGAGTGTGTTCTCACCACTCTTCACTTCAGAAATTGTCCTCGCCAGCCAATTGCTGGTTAGAAACACAAATCACCTGCAAAGATTTTTGGCTTATTCACTTTCACTAAGTTCATTCAAAACTTGATCCCTTTAGCAGACTGATACGAAAAGGCACCTTGCCCTGCATGTCAAACACTGGCATATAACTTTGCAGTTCTTCCTTCTTCCCCCTTTTGGACCAATGGTGACTGGAAATTGCAGTAGAGGATTTATATCCATACGTTATCAGGTCTGTAGTCCGTGATTTGATGTCCTTCTCAAAGAATTGATACATCAGATGTTTTCCCAGATGGTCTACCAGAATCACGGAGTAGCACAATCAGTGCTAGCATTTTGTAACTGCAGCCAAGCACTCTACATAAAATATTCCAGCACCAAATGTTATATTGCAAAGATTAATTGTTGCTGACCAAATCACTTAGGGCCAAATTCCACAACCCTTCCTCAGTCAAATTGCTCAAAGGGAAAAATTAATCCCTGGAGTAATTCCATATAAGTCATTTAACTGAGACCATTGAAGACTGCTGAAGCCAGTGGAATTGTTAGGATGAATTTGATTCCATGAGCTTTACCTCTCCAACATTAATGCCAAATTAGTTCACGCTTTTCAGCCCCAAGAAAACTCTGACCAGGAGTTTTGAGGATCCCTGAAATGGGTTGTTGCTAGGCTTCCAATTTCTTTCATCCCATAATACCATAGTAGCATGAGAAGAGTTGCCAAGCCTTCAGACGAAATGTCCCCGTACCCTCACATGAATTCAAAAGTGCTTTGCCACAGTGGTGACACTTGAGAACACAGCATATATACCTGACAAGTTAATGTCACTTTATTTTCAAATTCTTTCTGCAGTTTTTTAACAGGCTTGGGGTGTCCAAACTGCATCGACTATTTCACCTCACAAGGGTTACAGAATATTTACCACCTGCAGAATCTAACCATAGAGGTAAATGCTTTGGGAAGATCTCTTCTTATCACTTGTTTCTACCCGCTGTTGCTCTTAAAACAAGGACAACCAAATAAAAGAAATAAATGTGCACCTACCTATCATACATATAGTCCCCATGTTTTATGTTTCCCAATTATGCATTCTTTCTAGTCCTATAGGTTTAGAACAATAGTGCAATCCTTAAAAGAAACTAATATTCTCTACTGTTGATTTTTCCAGGCTGTAGAATGCAAGGCCTAGCAGAGATCTGAATTAAGAAAGAAATGCAGACAAAACCAAAAATGAAAAAGAATTCAGGTTCAATCATTCTCCTCATGTGCACATCTAAAATAAAGCCAAAGATACAGAAATCAGATTTGGAATTGATTTTCACTAAATATGTCTCATCCCTCAGCAACTGACCCTAAGCCCATTGAGTGATTCCCATATCACTTCGATGAGCTTTAGCTCAGATCCGCAGGCCCCAACTTCTTCCCTTGCAAATCAGGAGTAACTGCACTGGCCAAATAGAGTCACATTAGCAAAAAAACAGAACAAACAAGGTCAGAATCAGGCTTTTTGTATTTAGTGATTTTTTGTTTCAACCCCAGAACCTGATATTGTGGGCTGGCTAGTCAAGAGCTGTAATTTTTTTTTTAATTGATATATTACATGGGAAATGCTCTAATTTGTGTCTAAACCCCTTGCCTCTGGGTGTGGGGAGTTTTATTGTAGCTATTTCTTGGTTGAAGGACAATCTCTTGGGAGAGGAGGAGCCAACTTTGCATGAAATTCACCTGCCTTTGGTGCTGATGAAAATTGTAAGGTCATCCAGCAGTCTCGACATCAATGAGGCAAGGGGCTCCCTGAGCCCAGTAATGTAACCAGCATACACATAATTAACACTTCATCTATGACAGACCCAAATAAATCCCAGACCTAGTATTTTGACCAGGACAAAGCTCTTATCCTGATCCCATCTCATTCTTAAGATATTTGCTGTATGCCCTCCTAGTCTGGCAGCTAGGAACCAATCAAGAACACAGATGGTATAATTATTGAAGACACAATGATTTTTCATTGGTAGCTGGGGCCAGTTGCATAGTCTTAGATTAGTTTTGAAACATTTTAATAACTAACCCTGTAAGTGATTTTTTTTTTAATCTGCCAAAAAGCACATGTATGGCATGGTCAAAACCGATTGCTGGGTTGTGTGTCTGAGTTGACATTTTTAACCCCTAATTACATACTTACTTCCTATGGAATTAATGCTCACGAGTGAGTCTGTGTGTTTGGAGTTAATGTGGACCTCTAGCAGCAATTCAATACGTCTGAAATACAAACCACTTGTATTTTTTCTGATGCAGCCTCTGGCACGTATGATACAATCCTGAAGTTTTTATGCTTCTGGTTAACATTAGGACCATAGCACTTAATGTCTGTGATGAATAACTTCAGTTAGTGCACATGATGCCATAGGTTAATGCACAAGAATCCTGTGACACTTCATATCGGTAGAGCAGAGAAACAGCAGCCATCCAGAGCCGATCATGCTCCCCAAGGCAACCTTTGCCCATCCCGTCAGCATTTGTGACCTGGCGTTTTAGTTCAAGGCTTAATCCGGGTTATCAGGGGAGAGAGAAATGATTGCAGGCAAACTGGGATGATGGTTTCCTCTTTATTTCAGTAAATCAAATGACCCGACACCTCACATGGTGCTCTGCAACCTGCACAATGAAGGGGGTCAACCTCACACTGTCCGTTTTGTTAATTAGATTAATTTAAAGCAAAGGAATTCTCTTTTCCTTACAAAATGATATGGTGTACGACCCAAAGCCGGGATCGTCTCATGGTTTGACTATGTGGCTATACCCACACACTGATCGACACATTTAATGGTCCGTGGGTTTGCCCCTATCTTGACTGTGCTATTTAGCAAATGGCTATTATTGAAGAGACCAACCTTAGTGATGTTGTTGTTCTAGGATCTCGGAGCACTGAAGATCCCAGAGCAGTATAGGATGATTATCTGGAGAGGCCTTCAGGAACTCAAACAGAGCCATGACTATGGAGCCCAGCAGCTTATCCGCTCCAGCAGTAATGCCTCCACCATTTCCATTGGCAGTTCTGGGGAGCTGCAACGGCAGCGCGTCATGGAGGCGGTGCATTTCCGTGTGCGTCACACCATCACTATCCCTAACCGCAGCGGGGCTGATGAGTGGGCGGACTTTGGCTTTGACCTCCCGGACTGCAAATCCCGCAAACAGTCCATAAAAGAAGAGTTCACAGAGGGAGAGATCAACTGAAGGTCTCCAGCAGTGTGGCAGCAAGAGACCAGACACAGAGATTTAAAGGAATAGGGAAAAATCTAGAATCCCAGCATGAAAAATGGCAAAACATTTCCAGCTTTGAGTGTCTGGAGAAATATTTTTTAACATGGCTTTACTCAAGAGATGGGAACTCAGAGCTGTGTGAGGACATGGGTCTGGGACATTCCCCAGGAGGAAAATTCCAATGGTTTTATGAGAGTGGTCAAGGGGAGGAAAAAGGGCAGCTGACACAAATCTCTCAATGGGATATAGCGTTTTTTAGCCTGGTGTGGCAGGGGAATATTCACTTGCCAATGTACAGTGCAACTTTACAATTTGCTGGACCATTTTTGCATCAAACTCTATTGCAATGTAAAAGCAAAACACACACATTTGTCTTTGATTAACTCTAGCCTGCCCCACGTTCCACCCTATCCTTGCTCTGTCTGCTAAGGGATGGCTGAATAATAAAGACCTGTGTCTTGTGAAAAAGTGGTTTAACCCTCAACTGTTCCACTTTCTTTAGGGATATCTGCCATTGACTGATACCCAAGAACAAAAGGACTTGCTTTTCTGATGGACTGCCAAAAAGTATTTGTTTCTTTTGTTTTTTTGTAGAGCATTTGCTGATTCCAGACTGTGTGCATGTATCTAAATGATATTTGTGTATATAAACACATGCTGTATGTACAATATATTCACCGTGCTGTAAGGATAGAGAGATTTATTTTCATGTACCTGTATGCTATAAAAATATTGATAATGTCCCCTAAGACACTACTGTGTCATAATTAAATTAACTTCATGCTCTAGCATGTAAACATACAAAAACCTGATACGTTTCAAGCCTTACTTGTAAAAAATCCATTTTTTCCCATGTGGATTTTTAATACAATTCTGGAGAGACAAATCCATGGCCCCCACTCTTAGGAATTAGAGGATTCTGTATAATTAATTACAATTATTCACCCAAATCTTGCTCAAAGTTCCTGATATTGCTAGAAATCAGTTTTTGTAGCACACCATTAATTTTGCCTTAACCATTAACCTGTATGTGTAAAAAAAAAAAAAAAAAAAAAAATTGGATTTCCCAGACTGTTGATAATCATCCCCATCTGGTAAAATAGTGATATTTTCCACATCAGTGAGTGGAAATGGTTTCTTCCTTCCCTACAGTTCCTGTGGATAGGTGTTTTGTTAATTTTCCTCAAGCCTTTTGTTTGTCTGCTGGTTGAACTTAAAAACTCAGCTGGAAACAGTCAAGCATGCAGATGTATTCATCTCCTTGTCTTGTGCAAGTCAGCTGGAAACTCTCTGGGTGAGATTCTGTGAGACCTCTCTAAGAGGCACAGCACAGAATTCACAGCTCAGGCAGAGGAGGGGCTATGGTGGCTTTAAGCCAACTTTGTCCCCTCCCAGTCCTGGGCTACTATACTCCCCATAGTTTAGACAGCCCTGGAGACCTAAATTATGGCAGCTTGGGGCTTTCACACTGTCTGGAATCTCCACAACACTGCAGTCCTGCCTTTGGCATACTCCCTACACTGGGGCTTGCAAGGAGTTCCTTGAAAGAGAGCCTTATGGTTACATTCCACTGTGCTTGCACTGGGGGATTCCTCCCCTGGCCTGAGGTTTTTAGAGTTCCTTTATGCTGCTCAGGGCCTTTTACCGGGCATACAGGGGCCAGAGGTAGGATTGCACCTATGAGCAAGTACAGTGTTCACCTCATCAGATCTACCTTCTCCTCTCAAGCAGGATGGTCACCGTCCTCAGTCTTAGCAGAGGGAGCGCCACAGAGAAACTGAGCTGTACCTCTGCAAGTGCCAGCACAGTAGCACAAGTGTACTTGTCCCTTCCCCATTTCTACGCCGATTCGCCCTTCTCCACTGGCAGCTCAGGAGCTTGGGAAGGCAGGAAACCACTGCTCTGCTCCTTGTGATTACCAGCTCAGTTTCCACTGGCTTTTACCCCAGTCCACCAACCTAAGCGGGCGGAAGCAGCCAGCCCACCATATCTGAAATCTGTACACTTGTGCACACTGTACTCTTTAGGGATTAGCACTTCAGGGTGGTGCTGAGCTGCGAACATGCGCTTTCTAAGTAGTAGTGAATTAAAGCACTTTAATGCTTTAAGATTTTTTAAATAATCATTCATGTTTTCAATGTTAACTAATGCTTTTTCCAGCAGTATTACTGGATATATTCCAACTCTATTAATTGTATTTTTTGTAATGTTATCTTTTGGAAAATGTGTTATTTTTATAGCTGTGGTTTGTTTTGTTTTGTTTTGTTTTGTAACACAATAAAACAGATATCTGAAAGACAGTGGCTCTGATAGAAAAGCAACTCCTGACTAGATGGCCCTGGAGGTGATCTGATAGTACTAATGTCCTGATCTACAACTTGGAGAATTACCTTCTGCCTTTCAGAATTGGCCTTAAGTTTGAGCAGGAAATGTGAAGCTCAGTGAGTAGTATGAAGATAAAAACGAGCAAAGGACAAAAGTACTTCCCCAAGCCGAAGTAAAATTAAGATAGGCTTTGAGTGCATTGAGCAAATTGCTTGCAGGATCCCATCATTCAAAAAAAGACATGGCCTTCATCTGTGACTGGGGAACAGCTGTGGATGAATCTTGGTCAGTGCCTACAAAAAGTCTACCTCATTTCTAAAAGCTTTTAGCACACTGGTGCTACTTTCTGCAACATATAAGCAGAGACAATCTGAGATCATACTTAAGGAAGTTACACTTAGGAAAGTATAAGTTTTAGAAGAACTACGGCTGAATCAAACATTCACGTCAAAAAGAAAAAACCCCAACAAAAGAAAAACATTCGCTTTCATTTAATAAGTGGCTATCTTGGTTTAATGGAATTTGGGGGAGAGGGTTATATATAAACTATCTTTCAATAAATGGCCAGAAAATATACCACAAATCTGACAGTAACGTTTATCATTAATACACAGCTTTCTTTGGGTTTCAAAAAAAAAGACACTGTTAAAAAACCATTTCCACAAGAGAACTGTGTTTAGTTATAAATATCACAGCTATTTCTAGTTTTAGTAATATATACTGTATATATATATATATATATATATATATATATATATATATATATATATATAAGAATTGGAAATTGACAGAGTTAATTTTTTTTTAGGAAGAGAAAATGTGACAAATACAGAATGTTATTTTAATACAATTAAAAAAAACCTTTTTTTAAATCTTGAAAACTAGGGTATGAGAAATACAAACAAGAATAAAAAAGTCAAATATATAAATTTCAATATGCTCAACATAAGAATAAAAAGTTACAAATAACCTGGTTTAAAACAGACTTGCCTGTTATGGAAGGCACTATCTTTTTCTGTGATGTGTAATCCAAATCTGGCGGACTGTAAAAAGCATGTATATCATATTCCTTTCCCTCACGCAGGGAAAACAGGTATTATTTAATTTCCCTATTGAAGAAACACTGAAACATGAATTTGGATTCAAGCAAAGAAAACAAAACTGCCGATAGATCGCACTCTCTTTGTTGCATCCAGGTGACATGTTTCTTCGTAACAGATGTTGTACAGTACTACTGTATAGAGATTCACAATTTTGTTCTAAAAGAAACCTTTATTTTTTTTTTTAACAGTGATGCAGTGTTCATATAGAAATGCCCAAGTGCATGGTTTGCTCTGTGAAACAGTCCAATTTATAGCATGCCTTCCAAGTTTCTTTCATTACACTCTAGAGCCAGGTTGGTAAGAAGTCTCCCTGCCTGCTCATTTTCAAAAAGTTAGATGCTCACAACTTCTCAGCTATGTTATTTCAAATCCACAGCAATGAATGAAGAACAATATGGACAGTTCTATAGATGGGGGACTCAGAAGAGGGGTATTTAGTAGACAAATCACATTCCTGCATATACTAATGAGATGTACAGTATGGACCAAATGGATGCTCTCATTTTGAACACCATGATTGCACCTCATTTTCAAGCTGCCATTAAAGATGTTCATTGCACAGTCTTCACTACAACAGCTGGTTTTCAGTACGTCATTATCTTATCATGATTAGTGTCTGGGAAATCCACTATCAGGAAAACAGTATTCCAGAACCTGAAACTAACTCCTTCGAAAAGGAAATGCCACTGTAGACAAAGCCTCCCATAATTTCTTCTCAGAGTCCTGAATGATGTCTTAAGAATCATCGGTAACACCAGTACTGAACGCTTATGTAGTTCTAAAAGGTATCCGAGTTATAGGTGTTTCCAGTGAAAATGTAAAAAAAAAAAATAAACAAGGTTGTTTAGTTTTGTATTAAGACAATAGTGGAAACCTCACTAGATGAAGAGACTTCACTCCCTTTAGCAGAGCTCAGGGAACAGCCTTCACTTCAAACAGCAGTGTATGTCACATGATTTCAGTCTTGATTAGAGACACATCTATTGCTTCGTTGCGTAAGTCAACAGCAGATCCATTCCTCCAAGACTGCTCGGCAGCTGCAGCTACCTGAATCGTCCAGAGAAACTGCTCTTTGGTGATAACAGGGGGTTCTTTGCCTGTAAAAGTAAAAATATGTTACTACCGGCAATGAAGGATAGTGGATAAGGCTTTGGACTTTGAATCAGGAGTCCTGGGGTCTATTCTTAGCTCTGCCACTGACGTACGTGTGATCATGAGCAAGTCACTTCACCTAGGTTTCCCTTTCCACCCTTTGTCTGTTTAGACTATAAATTCTCCAGGGCAGGGACTATCTCTTCCTATCTGCATGTACAGTGCCTACGCACAATGGGGCCCTAATCTCACTTGGATCCTGCAAGAGCTACTGTAATACAAATAATAATGATCTGTATAAAAATACGGTTCATCAGTGTATCTCATTATCTGGTAATAACCAAGTGTTTGTAGAGCTAACTTAGCTCACATAAGCAGGCCCAAGTTAAGAGAAGACAAGCCTGAACAAGTAATTGCTGAAACAACTAACTATTTTGAATATGTTTATGGTAAATAAGGGAGAAAGAAAATAACTAAACCAATTATTGTGGGCACTTTTATAGTAAGCAAAGTAGGCAAGAACACCCTGAAACTTGCCTTATGCAATCTGCAAAGCGATTGGTCCTTTACATGCTAGAAGTAGGGCTGTCACACAATTAAAAAAATTAATCGCATTGTTAAACAATAAAGAATACCATTATTTAAATATTTTGGGATGTTTTCTATAATTTCAAATATATTGATTTCAATTACAACACAGAATACAAAGTGTACAGTGCTCACTTTATATTTATTTCTGATTACAAACATTTGCACTGTAAAAAACAAAAGATAGTATTTTTCAATTCACCTAATACAAGTACTGTAGTGCAATCTCTTTATCATGAAAGTTGAACTTACAAATGTAGAATTATGTACAAAAAATAACTGTATTCAAAAATAAAACTATAGAATTTTAGAGCCTACAAGTCCACTCAGTCCTATTTATTGTTCAGCAAATCGCTCAGACAAACAAGTTTGTTTACATTTGCAGGAGATAATTCTGCTCACTTTTTGTTCACGTCACCTGAAAGTGACAACAGGTGTTCTCATGGCACTGTTGTAGCTGGCATCGCAAGGTATTTACATGCCAGATGCGCTAACAATTCATATGTCCCTTTCTTCTTCAACCACCATTCCAGAAGACATGTGTCCATGCTGATGCCAGTTTCTGCTAGATAACAATCCAAAGTAGGGTGGAACAATGCATGTTCATTTTCATCCCGAGTCAGATGCCACCAGCAGAAGGTTGATTTTCTTTTTTGGTGTTCGGGTTCTGTAGTTTCCACATTGGAGTGTTGCTTTTTTAAGACTTCTGAAAGCATGCTCCACACCTTGTCCCTCTCAGATTTTGGAAGGCACTTCAGATTCTTAAACCTTGGGTTGAGTGCTCTAGCTATCTTTAGAAATCTCACATTGGTACCTTCTTTGTGTTTTGTCAAATTTGCAGCAAAAATGTTCTTAAAACGAACAACATGCGCAGTCATCATCTGAGACTGCTAGAACATGAAATATATGGCAGAATGCGGGTAAAACAGAGCCGGAGACATACAATTCTCCCCCAAGGAGTTCAGTCACAAATTTAATTAACGCATTATTTTTTTAAGGAGCATCAGCAGCATGGATGCATGTCCTCTGGAATGGTGGCTGTAGCATGAAGGGGCATACGAATGTTTAGCGTATCTGGTACATAAATACCTTGCAATGCCGGCTACAAAAGTCCCATACAAACGCCTGTTCTCACTTTCTGGTGACATTGTAAATAAGAAGTGGGCAGCATTATCTCCCATAAATGTAAACAAACGTATTTGTCTTAGCAATTGGCTGAACAAGAACGAGGGGACGAGGACTGAGTGAACTTGTAGGCTCTAAAGTTTTGCATTGTAGGAGGATATTGCACCCATTTTGCTCAACACAGTATGAAAATTTTGAAAGGAAAGAAGCACTTCTCTCGGGGGGGGCGGGGGGGAGATATTAGATATATTTTAAAGATTTCTTCAATTTAGCTATTGTTTTGGATCCTGGTATGAATAGCAGCTCGTTTAAAATGTGGCATTTTATACTCTACTCATTACATGAACTCTGTACATGGGAGCCATGAACAGAGGCAGCTATCAGGAGAATTTCAGAGGGAGTTTAGAGAAGGGAGTGTGAGAATCTTCCAGATTCAGTTCTACAAGTGATTTCAAAATGGCCAGTGATAGAAGCATGGTGGTGACCTGCAACAGATGTGCCATGTTTTCTTTCCTGCCTAAATCTAGAAGCAATTTCCTGTGCATGAAGTGCAGGCCAGTGACTGTGCTGAAGGAGAAAATTCTTGGACAAGATGGGGAAATAGACACATTATTGAGAATAAGAGAAGCTGAGGCGTTCCCTAGACAGCCAGGTTCAGGAAACATCAGTACTCCAGCTTCAAGGAAGAAAGGAGACAGCCGCCAAAGAGTAGGAGAGAGAGGAAGTCAGAGTGGAGGCTTGGCAGTTCGTAACCATAAGAGGTAAGATGTTATGTTGGCATTCTATGTGCCTAGTGATAGCCAAGAGCAGGCAGACTGTGGCTACCACAGAGAAAAGGATCTGGAGGAATCCCACACTAGACATTTCCAATCAATACCAATTCCTCAGAGTGGAAACTGTGGAAGAGACCTCTCAAAATCCAGCGGGTCCAAGGGAACGGAGAGATGTATGGGACACACCTGTGGATGGCAGGTTGGCCCAACCTGTAAGAAAATCAAGCTTGCACACAAAGTTCTACAACCATCCAAGGAAGACAGACAATCCAGAACTCAGAAGAATCGAAAGAACATTCTACAAGGGACAGACAGACAACACCCTAGTGTGCTACCTTCCCTGAGCCAAGACTTGAGATGTCACTCTAAAGTTGGATAGGCTTTTGAAGTCGATGGGAAAGGATCCTATAGAGGCACTAATGACAGTGTCGCAGTACATACTGCAAACAGTAGATGACTTCAGGGAACTCGAAGCATGCTGTAAAATATAGACTGTTCAAGCTATCTTCTCTGAGTTCCCTCTTGCCCCACAAGCAAAGGAAGATAGAAGATTCTCGAAGTGAACTGCTGGCTAAGTAAGTGGTGTAGGGTGGTGGGTTTTGCTTCTGTGGGGTGAAGGGGCTGTATAGTTTGGATAGCTTTCAGTAGAAGAGGGACTAATCTTCTCAGGGACAGGTTGGCTAGAGTAGTCAAGGGCGTTAAACTAATAAACAGGGAAGATAAAAAGAGGGAAGATAGGCATACTCAGCTCAAAATGGAGATTTTGAGAACAAAATTAATCAAGGAACTGAAGGACAAGAAGGGAAGAAATTCTTTAGTTTCCTCTATACCAATGCTAGGAGCCAGGTAACAAACTTGCATCCAAAAGTTTTCAAAGAGCTGTCTGAGGAGCTCACTGGACTGTTAATCATAGAATCATAGAACTGGAAGGAACCTTCAGAGGTCATCTAGCCCAGTCCCCTGCACTCATGGCAGGACTAAGTATTATCTAGACCACGGGTTCTCAAACTGGGGGCCGGGACCCCTCAGGGGGTCGTGAGGTTATTACATGGGGGGGGGGGGTCGCGAGCTGTCAGCCGCCACCCCAAACCCCGCTTTTCCTCCAGCATTTATAATGGTGTTAAATATATAAAAATGTGTTTTTAATTTATAAAGGGGTTCACACTCAGAGGCTTGCTATGTGAGGGGTCACCAGTACAAAAGCTTGAGAACCACTAATCCAGACCATAATGTTGATCTTCAGTAAATCTTGGAGAACTGGGGAAGTTCCAGAAGACTGGAAGAAAGCTAATGTGCCAAATTTTCAAAAGGGTAAACAGGATGACCCAGGTAATTATATGCCTGTCAGCCTGACAATGATCCCAGGCAAGATAATGGAGCAGCTGATACAGGACTCCATTAATAAAGAATTAAAGGAGGGCAATATAATTAATGCTATTCAACATGGGTTTACAGAAAATAGAGCCTGTCAAACCAACTTGATATCTTATTTTGATGCAACTACAAGTTTGGTTGATAAAGGTAAGGCTGTTGAAGTAATATACTTAGATATGTGTAAGGTGTTTGACTTGGTACCACATGACATTTTGATTAAAAAACCTAGAATGATATAAAGTTAATATGGCATGCATTAAATAGATAAAAGCTACCAATAGGTTTCATAAACGTAATGTAACCAGGGAATTATCACCAATAATTTTAATGGAGTGCCACAAGGATCAGTTCTTGGCCCTATTTTTATTAATGACCTGAAAGAAAATCACTGACAAAGTTTTCAGATGACATAAAAGCTGGGGAAGTGGCAAATAACGAAGAGGACAGGTCACGGATACAGAGTGCTCCAAACCCCTCGGTAAGCAGGATGCAAGCAAATAATATGCATTTTAACATGGCAAAATGTGATTGTACCCATCTAGGAACAAAGAATGTAGGCCATACTTGCACAATGGGGAACTCTATCCTGGGAAGCAGTGAATTTGAAAAAAAGATTTGCAGGTTGCGGTGGATAATCAGCTGAACATGAGCTCCCAATGAAAAGACTAATGCGATCTCTGGATGCATAAACAAGTGGATCACAAGTAGAAGTAGAGAAGTTATTTTTCCTCTCTACTTGGCACTGGTATGACCACTGCTGGAATATTATGTCCAATTCTGGTGCCCACAATTCAAGAAGGATGTTGATAAATGAGAGAGTTCAGAAAAGAGCCATGAGAATGATTAAAGAGTTAGGAAAATGCCTTGTAGTCACAGACTCAAAGAGCTCCATCTGTTTAGCATAACAAAGAGACAGTTCAGGGGTGACTTGATGACAGTGTAGGAGTACCTATCCTGGGAACTAATAGTTAATAAGGGACTTTTCAATCTAACAGAGAAAGGTATATCATGATCCAATGGCTGGAAGCTGAAGCTACACAAATTCAGACTGAAAATAAAGCATAAATGTTTAACAGTGAGAGTAATTAGCCACTGGAACTGCTTACGCAGGGTTGTGGTGGATTCTCCATCGCTGACAATTTTAAAATCAAGACAGGATTATTATAATAATAATAATATTTATTTTTTTTTTTAAAAAAAGCTCTGCTCTAGGAATTATTTTGGGAATTCTCTGGCCCATGTTATCCAGGAGGTCAGACTAGATGATCACAATGATCCCTTCTGGCCTCTGAATCTAAGAAAACTGGACTGTCAGCAAATTTCCAGCTTAGGGATGCTGCTTTAAACCACCAGCAAACCTTAAACAAGTTAAACACTAAGCATTAAACATTGAAAATCTACTCTCCTCTTCTATATCTGACAGCTTTAGGGCAAACTTCTGTATTCAGATATACATGTGACACAGTGGGACATCCAAAGGCAGAACTAGACCCATTCATTGGGTTCCCAGACTGCCAGTGTCATCAATTAGCATTTTATTTGGCTGCCACCAGAAATGTCAATTCTAATATTAAAAACAACCATCTAGATTTCAGAGTTATTTAAGGGTTTTACTTGTCAAACTGTTCAGATTGGCTGGTATTTAGAGTTCATAGGAACACTCGTTTCTTCATTTTCTCTCCTGGTGGAGACCGAGATTCCAAGAATAAATGAACCCCTAATTGACATTGCTTTTGGAACAATTTTCAAGACTGTTTTTTAAAAGCAAATCCAAAAGGGAAATTAAGATTACTCTTACAAATAAATGGACATTGCATATGTTTGCAATTTTTTCTAACCTTTGAGGGTTCTGAGAAAGTGTCTAAAGAGTTCTCTGTATGCTTCTTTGTACCGATCAGCCTGGGTTTGTGAATATATGGACACAGACGTTCCATGTTCTGTAATTCCCAAGGGATTCTGATTATCTACCCGTAATGTTCCTTGAGAACCATGAACCTAGGAGAAAGGGGGGGGGGGGGGGGAACAAAAATACACATGAACATGTTAAAGATCCCTAAATTAACATGCTTTTGGCCTTAAAACCATCTATAAACCATTGGCTTGTAC
The DNA here is from genome assembly GCF_013100865.1 of Trachemys scripta elegans. NCBI lineage: Eukaryota > Metazoa > Chordata > Testudines > Emydidae > Trachemys > Trachemys scripta. Next base: position 3,552,633 of record NC_048316.1, on the reverse strand, counting down.
CACACAAGGAGTAACTCCTCCAGCAGATAGAATTACTTGCTCAGTCACTACAGAGGACACAAGCACACGTTGGTACTAGCCTGGGCTACAGTTGCAAAGTATATCCACTCTCCCTTTGTTATGAAACAAGCCGCTTTTATTTTAAGGCTTAAACATTTCCCCCTGCCAAATCCAGCTTAGAGAACTCTAATATAAACCAATATGAACTTAGGCAGAAAAGATTTGCTCCAATAATGAGAGATCTGTACCTTTTCCCCCCCCTTGGTACCTTTTATATCTGTGAGACTTTGATTTACCTCTTGGCTTGCTGTGTCCACAATAAAAAATTACGGAAAAAAAAGGGATAGGTTGTCTACAAAGTTTAAGCCTCAAGGGACCCAAAACAGCTGAGAAAGTATCAGGGCCAAATTCTGCTCTTGCGTGACCATATGAAGCTCACAGTAACTCCAAAAAATGACCATGTGCACATCCACTGGCAGAATTTGACTAACAAAACAGAAGGTTTATTTTAAATTGAGAGCATGACAGTCAGTTAATTGTTACTTTTACTGCAGTAGTAGTGTTGTGTGTAGTGTACGTACACCCATAGTATCACGACAGACTCATCTGAAAAAACCCACCTCTAGTCTCTGATCACAGCTTTTAGTACAGTGGTGACTGACGTCCAAAGTAACAATTGCTCCACTAGGAAATTTCATGCTGACTGCTACAGTGTCTGCATCCTTCAAGTAGGCCATATCTGAGCAACAAGAGAGGCACTAACTCAGACTAGGAAATTAAGCAAACCAGCAAGTCTCTTGTACACAAAACTGCTCTTATTTCGTAAGAGGCGTTATGGTGAAAAGAACATCTTTAAACAGTAAAATAAGAAGCACAGTAAATATCAAACATGTTTATGGCCGCCTACACTAATCAGAGTACAGTCCACCCCACCACTCTTCAGCACTGCTAAACTCTGGAGATGCTTCTACTGTACTTACTGGAGGTTGAACTCTCCAGGACAAGCAGCATGGCCTACCTTAGAGAGAACCTTTTGCCTTTGAAACATACTTGCCTTTGTCGTTACAATACAGCAACATCAGACAGCCTTCAGATTCCATTATATGGTAACTTATTGGTTTTATTCCTGGCAATTCAATGCCCTACCATACATTAAGATGATCTATATTGCAGCTTGTAGCAATGGCAGCCCATTGCTGGCAGCAACCAATCTTACATTTAAAATAGTTAGGCTCTGATTAATAGTTTAACAGGCTGATGTAAACCAGGTCCATAAAGTGGTCTGAAGTATTAAAAGGGAAATAAACCTGACCTAGATAAAGTTGATTAACCAAAGAACTGAAAAAATGGTATTTTTAAGCACAAAGCTTTGTTTGAAACCCCCTGGAAATGGTAATATTATAAACCCTTTACAGATCACCCAACGTTCACAGCAATTGGCATTACTGATATTCCTACAATAATAGTTTTGAAGCACTGAGAAATTCACAGAATTCAGTGAAGTTTTTTTAAGTGTTTGCAAATCTATCCCAACATTCTAGAAATTGTTCTGTATTTCAATTTTCAAACAGATCCATCAGAGAACAGCTACATTAGTTGCCCTTTCACATATTTTCAAATGTCTAGCACTGAAATATGCAATGACTAGGAAACTAACAACACATCCAATACAATGTCAGCAATCCATGTAGTTTTACCTGCACAGAATGCATGTCCCAGTGAAAATATTGTATCTGGTGCACTTTCTCCCAGCAACAAACTGATAATATCAATATCATGTACAGCAGCATTATAGAAAATCCCACCTGGAAGTAAGAAGGAAAAAATGGGCACTACAAGATTTAGCATTTCATTCCTGTAAAACCTATGAGCAAACCTAGATATCTATACTGCATGGAAACCAATGCAAGAGCACCAGAAATATTATTTCCAAGAACATACAGATATACTCACTCATCAGAAATCAACATTAGGGTCAAAGGGAATATTCCCTGCCATAAGGAACAGAATAATGCATTTTAGGGGGATGGACGAACACGCACACGCGCGCACACACACACACACACACACGGCAAGATAAATTGCTATCCCTTCACAGAACCAACTTCCTCTTCTATAAGAAAGCTACTCAGTACCTGACTTTTTTAGGAAGCTAAGAGATGCTGCTGGATATATGCTGCTAACTGTCGAAATCCGATGAATCCTCCCCAGCGCCTGGCCATCATGGACTTTTTTATACAAGAACTGCAGGGCTGGATCAAAACGCCTACAGAGAGACAGCCAATGTGGAACAGTGAGTGTTGAGTACAGAACAGGTCATCTACACCACTGACATGCAGTCAGATGTTTGAGGGTAGCAGAAAAGAGTCTGGTCTTCAGACAACTTCCAACTTAGACAAGGGTCAAAGTCCAATTTTTCTGATGAGATCAATTGCTCAGCAAATTATGAGACTTTCAAAAACTCAAAATAAGTTCTCATAGGCAATAAGCAGAATGAGTATTTGCCCTTAAAGCTCTTTACTAACAATATAAACTAAGATATTAAGCCACTATGAATAAAGTGATGAGCAATGTCCAGGAAGTTATATACAGGCAAGTCTCATCTTACGCGGGGGTTCCATTCTGCAGTTAGTGCATAAAGTGAAAACCACGTATAGTGAAACACTCATTGAGTTCAATGGCAGGCAGAATTGCCCGCACCACAGATGCAGTTTTTAACATTGTTTTTTCTTTTTTTCCCCCGTTTTTGCCGACCGCGCAAAGCTGAATTCGCGCATGTTAAATGCGCCTAAGATGAGACTTGCCTGTATAGCTAAAAAGACACCTTTACGGTTTTATATTCAATTAGATCTTAACAAAAAAAACCCTCCACTCTAGAGAAGTTCTTGTGGCTTGGGCTCAACTTTCTCTGTAGCACTCAAACCAAAATGCAATATCACAGTATATATTGTGTTTGAATATATTTCCATATATATATAAAAATTTGCATACAGATAATTTTTGCTTAAAATGAAATGAACAGTTTTCAACAACAACAACAAAAAAATAAGTGGTCAAGGCTGGGGGGGAAGGCAGGGAGGGTAATAATCCAGTTACTAAACATATTGGGTCAAATTCTAGGTGTAAACTCAGAGCCACTTTCCTTGACTTCAGTGGAGTTACTGAGTTTACAGAACTGTAACAAAGCAGAAGTACATTAGAATTAACCGTCTTTCCCCATATTTACAGTGATTTATGATTTAGGGCTAGTCTACACTAGAAGCGCTACAGCAGCGCTTTAACACTGTGTGTCTGGTGAAGACGCTCTGTGCCAGTGAAAGGCAGCTCTATCGTCGGCATAATAAAATCACCTCTGCGAGAGGCAGTAGCTATGTCAGCGGGAGAAGCTCTTACAAGCACTTAGGTCAGTGTAACTTATGTCACCAAGGGGGGTGGCTTACTGACACTCCAGAGAGACAAATTATGCCGACATAATCTATAGTGTAGACAAGCCCTAAGATCTATATATACAACCACAAGGAGAAAGAACACTTTTTAATATTTACTACATGTACTCCTATTAAATGGACCAACCATTCTGAAAACAAGCAGGACTTTCATTTTGATGTCCATTATGCAACCTTAGAATGTACAAAAACTACTTCTTCCAAAAGGTGTTATAAGGAATAACGAGCTAAATTCACCTGTATACAGAAGGTCAGCCTAAGGTATTCAAAATAGGGCTTACATTACATTTAAATAATACATATGTACTATACTGGCTATATGCATAGAGATGAATTTCACCAAATTACAGTGGCTTAATTACATCAGTAGTAGCTTAGAAAGAGTTTTTTGTTACATACATTCTTTAAAAAGAATGTTATTTTGCAACTGAGAACAGCCAAATGCAGATCTCAAGTAGGCTAACTTTTACCAAAACCCATGTCTGCTGAATTAGATGACTGTATACACATACAAAAAATCTTCCCACTTTGTTTTTTTTCTGAAACCACAGGCCAACAAAGCTGATCCATAGTATGGCTCAGTAATTCTAGTTACCAGTACATTTTCCTCACCTCCAAAAAAGATCTGGCATAAAATTTTCAAGAACACAAGTGACATAAATGACTTAGGCTCCCCCTTCAGTCACTCCTGAACATGCTTAGATGCTTTTGAAAATCTTACCCTAGGTACCTGTAATGCAAGTTCTGTTAGCACCCAATCCAGTGTAGATGAATAAATTAATTTTAATCCTATGCCAATTATGAAAAGATTCGATTGTTATCTCTATGAAGCGTGAACAATGAATTTTGAAGCAGCAAGTCAACCAAGCTCTCTGTTTAGCTACTTTCTAAGCAAAATTTCTCTAAAACAAGAATTAAGTAGCTAGAAAAATTTAGGAAGGTTTCATCAGATATAAACATTATTTTACATTTATGCTTCTTGTTGAAAACAAAAAAATGCTGGTCTTACTTGTAGAATCCACAGACCAATGGTCTTCCACATCTGTCAGCTTCATCAAAACAAGCCTCTGCTGTCTGCCTATCTAAACTGGGTAGCTTCTCGCAAAACACGCCTTTCCCTATGTAAATGTCATAGAATACAAAATTGAAGGCAGGACATAATCCACACTGAACATTATATATTCTGCAATGTTCTATACATGTCAACGCATTCCAGAGGCAAGGTTTCAGAAAACTGAAAAACCTGTTTTAGCTGAATGATTTTCTATACCTACAGCAGCTACCATTTACTATTTACAAATCTCAAGAAGTGATTGTTTTTAGAGAGAATGAAACTCTGATCTTCTTGGCTTTTCTTTTATTCCTAGCTGAGTTTCTCTGAACAGACATTTCAGTTACCTGTAGTCAGAACAACAACACAGTACAAGCTCCGTTGACATTACAAATCATTAGGGTCAGTGTCTTCAGTGGACTAAGTTCTCCCTAATTATGCAATTAGACACTCCATGTATGCCTCAAGGGAAGCTGCAAGGTACAAAGAGGCAGACTGCAAGTGATTTTAATCACTGGAGAGGAATAATAATCCCTGATATAAATGCTGATGGGAGGACCTTATTGAATTAAGGCAAGGAATTTACAAATAAAACTGAAGTCAGTCCTGTTCAGAGGGCATTAATACAGATACATCATCACTAACCAGGAAGCTCAATTTGTGTCTAGAAATGTACAGTTTCTAGGACACCAGAGGAAAATGATTTCCACAGATAAAAGTATTGAGACATTTTAGCAGAAAGATAAGAGAGGCAACTTGTTTTGAGCACCACTGCACTAGGCCACTATGGACCACCACTGACCAACTGAGCAATTGGTGGCAGTCCATGGAGAGCCGGCCTGTTACATGGTGCTGGCTTTCTTCTCCATTTACAGTTGATTAAATGCATTAATACTTTCCTAATGTTACTTTACCATGTATGCCCATGCTGTACTTGCCACAACTATACCATGAGACAGCAACTGGGAACAGAGATGTCCACAAGATAATCACCCCACTAAGATGGATTGATACTATAAAAGAATTTGTGGATCCCTGCTCTAGTGGACTGAGGATAGGGCTGAAATTGAGAATGGGGATCCAGAAACTCCTCAATTCCAGTTCTGACACGGACTTCCCTGACAAAGTGATCATAAGTGCAAAGTTTTGCTGGGGCAGACGTTCTTTAATCATCATATGTAAAAGACACAAAAGGCTTTCATTCTTGGAACAATTTTCATTTGAACAAGCATTCAGAACAAATATATGGCTGATCTTTAGCTGGAGAAATATACAAAAACTGGAAAATTAGCACTTTGGGATGTTTTTAATGTTACGATTATTTTTAAAATAGCCAATTTAGTACTTAAACTGGGCCTGATCTTGCTTCCATTAAGTCAACAGCAGTTTTGCCACTGACTTCAGGAGCACAAGGTTGGCCCCTAATAGCATGTCTCAGATCAATTCTCCAATAAGGAGATCCAGGAGATTTCAAAAGCCAATCATTTTTTAGTACACTGTCAGTTTTTGGGTTCACTGCGTCTCTACCCAAACGGTAGCTTTATAAACATAGTGGGCCCAATTCAGTGCGACAACAGGTTATATATGAAAGCAGAATTTGCTGCAGATCTACTTCAGTTCCCCTTACCTGCTCGTAAAGCATCTATGACAATTTCAGAGGCTGCTTCAGGTGGTGAACAGACAATGGCTCCAGAGACACTGCAGAAATTAAGAGAAAAATACTTAGATGGAGACAAAACTTCTGCTGAAACAAACGGGGGTCAAAATTAAGGAGAGAAAAAGTCTTCATTACAAAAGCGCCTCACATCAGGAAGATGGTGGGGAAAGAAACCAGCAACTCCCAGGAGACAATAATATTACGAGCTGGGAAAGTTATTTCTTTAAGAACAGCAAGACATAATCTCTGGGGCAACAGTATCAGGAACAGATTGGGTTACTACATTTAGTAGAGTTTTTAAATGAAACGCTGACTTAATTCATGGTCCGTAGCCTCACTAGATATTTTTTTAAACGGTGTAGTTATAAAGAACATGTGTTCACAGCTTAATAGAAAAACCTTTAAAATGGTTTCTTTCAAAACCTGTTTGAACCCTCTAGGTTATCAAAACATATGGGGAAAGGCTTAAAAAACAAATTTACACAGCAAATTGCAGGAAAATGTACAGTGAGTACAATTCAACACATTTTTAACCTTTGAATTTCTACTGTAAAGTAACATCTTTCAGAGTCACTGTTCCCTTTTAAGATTTGTGTGAAATCTGAAATATTGCCTTCATTTGAAAGTTGACAGGAACTCTATTTAGCCAACGTGTTTTTATTGTATTAATCTAGATCAGCATTCCAGGATGTTCAGTAAAGCGATATAAACACAACATAATATTGCACATTTCCACTGTACCCTTCATCTTGAAGGATCCTGGTGTGCTTTATGAATTTTACACATTCACCTCCACTGAAATAAGCCAGGCACTCTGCGGTGGAAGGGTGGCAGCCAGCAGGGAAACTGACAGACAACATGCTACATGACAGCATGAGGAAGGGAATTTGGCCAAAGGCATCATCCCTTACAAAACTATCTGCGGAGACGAGACTGATCGTTTGTTTGTACGGCTCCATCCAGAAGCCCTATATACGGAAGTTTAACTAAGCTTCCCGGCGAGATCCTAGAATTTGTGCTATCCTCGGGATTTCTAGTAAAGTAATTCAACTAGACCTATAGCTGCCACTTGCTGTTGAAAGGAATATGGCGTTCCAATCTTATAATGTAATATTGAGGGTACTGAGGTCAGACAAGCAGGATTCCCCAAGTGTGTCCTAACTTCCGTAAAATTTTCCAAAGACAGTAAGAACGCTGATTGATTGTGCTACTTATCCTTTAAAGCCTTAATTACTTAATAAGGAAACATGCATGGAAGTTATTGGTGGACTGTACCGTTGATCATTGAGCACTATGTCGGCATCCTGCTGCCGAAGCACCCTGGTGTTGGCCAGGAATTCTGTATTGAAGGCACGTTCCACATCTGGCAGCTGATCCTCCACAATGTAAAGCAAACAGCAGCCATTTTCTTCCATCAAACTTTGAAACAATGCTTTGTTACCAAGCCCCACGCCGAAGAGGGCAAGACCAATATTGCTTCCTGAAGTCCCACTACTGCTGTACCGTCCCACTGACCCTCCAGAAGCCACGCTGTTGGATGCCTCAGAAATAACAAGTCTCTGGGTGCTCTGTTTTGAGGGAACAGGCGCATTTCTCATATGGAGAGCAGCGAATGCCGAAGGGTGACTGGTAGAGGTAGAGGGTGTTTGGTCTTCTCTGGCAGACATGACACTGGTTGTGGAGGTGATGGCGCTGGGGTGAACAGGGATCAAGGACTTGTGGTAGGAAGGTGGAGATGGTACCATGGTATAGCTGGTGCCAGTGCTGGTGATGCAGGGGTTGGTTGAGAGAATAAATGAAGGCTGAGAAAGCAGGGAAGGAGTGTCAAGTTGCATGGAAAGGCTGGTACCAAGGTCTGAACCTGCAGATCTAGATAAAAGGGGACAAAAGTCTTAAGGAAGCCACTGTAATTCAGGATTATTAAAATACAAAGATTTTGTTCCAACAAGAGAAAACTAAGGAAATTTTACTGAGCTTCAGGTGTCTCTAGGTGTGTGATCATAAATTTATTAAAGTTTGATTCCATCGTTTGACTGACATGTTATCTGGCAATTAAATTTAGTTAGCTATACACAAAGAAAATAGTATCTCCCATCTTCTTAACAAAGATTTAATAGCAGGTTCTTCATGGTGAGCTATTAGCTACACTTTCACAAAATACACGAAGTGCAGGTACTAGTATTCTATGAACTAACCTAAATCATTATATTTAAACAACAGTTATCAAAATAAATGGATGAAGTTCATTCTGATGACTTACACTTGCTTTTGTTTTACTTTCCTCTTAATCCATAAAATTCAAGAAATTTGCAATACGTTTCCCAGTCAGTGTACTTTAAATGACACAGGCAACATACACATCTTAAAATGCACATTACCAACTCTGAAAAAGTCTTCATCTGTAACCACACTACTTTGAATTAACAACAGTGTGGTGTTTTTTTTAAACAGTTTACTTTTGAGTGTATTTTTGTACTATTCTGCTCTGATAATGAAAAGCAATTAAGTCATTTTCACTTCTAAGTTCTTAGTACTGAAATATTTGGGTTTCAAAGGCTGCAAGGGAATGTTTAATAAACAATTACCTTCTTAGTGGTAAACATATTTCTATAGATCTTAGGTTTTATAAAACCCGGGGGGGTTTGTTTTGTTTTTCTTTTAAACAAATTATGCCACATTGAAATTGACAAATACAAAGGATACCACTAGCCCTGACTGCCTAGAAATCGGATACAGTTTGCCATCTGTTTCTCTGCAGGAGTGTTGGGTAATTAGCAGGAAGTTTTAGCACCACTAGAGAGAAAAAATAAAAGCATGCCAGCTTTTTAGGATGAAGAATAACCGCTCCCTGCTGTTAGGTGAAGACAACACGAAGCTGAAATAAGAGTCGCGTGACCAGCCCCGTGTAATGGCTCGGGGGGTTGAAGGGGAGAAGGAAGAAATGGATCCCGACGTGCGGCAGGGCCGGGGCGGCTCCCCGGGGAAGCCGGGGGCGGGCAGGCGGGCTCCGGGCGGACTCACATGAGGAGGGGCGTGCGGAGGCCGTGCTGCTTGACCAGCCGGCGGTTGCGGTAGTGGCGGCCGGAGGAGAGGTGCTCCAGGATGCGGTCCCGCCGCACCCGCATGGGCAGCTCGCAGGACTTGCAGTAGAGGGTCTCCACCACCGAGCTCTCCCCGGCGCCGCCGGGCTCCAGCAGGTGCCGCTTGACGCCCAGGTCGCTGAACTCGGCCGCGTAGTCGTGCAGCGTCTTCTTCTTGCGCCCCATGGCCGGGCCGGGGGCCCGCGCTGCCCTCGGGCCTCGGGCGCCTGCGGCCGCCGGGCGCTCCCCCTTCCGCGGCCGGCAGAGGGGGCGGCCTCTCATCCCCG